>NW_010564053.1:0-75078 GCF_000687285.1 Phaethon lepturus
TTGGGGGTCTCGGGAGGGAGTGGGGAAGAAGAATTTCCCAATGGGACATGGGCTGGGAAAAGCTGAATATAGATGCAAATACTGAATGTTCTCATTTTCTATTTTGTTTTGCAGACTTTTATAGTACTGAACAAAGGGAAGACAATCTTTCGATTTAGTGCCACTCCTGCCTTGTATATACTTAGTCCTTTCCATCCAATCAGAAGAGCAGCAATTAAAATTTTGGTACATTCATATCCTTTCTGTTGATTTCCCTCTTCATGTATTTTATGCAGTTTTTAAGCACAGATGGATGGAAGTCAGAAACCATTTTATTTCATTAAACTGTTTTAAATCTTTTGGCAGAATTTGCTTGCAGAAGAAGAAATGCACTTGGATTTTTGGTTTGTTTCATTTTATATTGTTACGGGAGCTATGAAAATGACTATATTGTACTGCTGGCATCAGATAATGTGATCTGCACCGGAGAGTCTGCTGAGTTTACTCAGGATTAAAAGGTGTGAAGGGCCTGATCATGTTTAGTAATGAGTCAGTGGAAGAAACTGGGTGTAGTACCCTAGAAAGGAAGGGAACCAGGAGGCTGGAGCACACCTGGGGAAATCTACACTGATGGAGAGCTTTGCTGCTGAGCACTTAAGCAACCTCTCCCGTGAGACTCTGTGACACCGTATGCAGACACAATTTAATTTTGAGCTGCCTCAGAACTGAATTTTTCTGCTCTGCTGAAACAGAACTTTTAAAAATTGGTTTGTTACTTTTTTAGTTTGTTTATTGCAATGTGTTATCCAGCTAGGAATGAAAGCACAGGCTGGCCTGCTGGACCTTTCGATGGAAGGGCGATGCCCGATTTCCCCTAACTCTAGTTCTGAAGTGATGAAAGATACACTGCAGCGGCTGGTTTTGGCTTATTTTTTTAACACGGCCACAGAAACATTATATTCTGTCATAGTCACATCTCTCTGGGAGACCAGACTGACCCAAATGTTCATCTTTGTGTAAACATTACTGTAACATTCCCCTTTTTCATGAGTTGTCTGCTTTTTCTACGGTGTGCATGGGAGACCTGGCAGCGATATTTCAAAGACTCCGCATGCTGCTGTGGTGATCATGTGATGTTTTAGTGATGGAAATCCCTCATCTGCAATGCTCATGTCCACCACAGAGAACTAAGAAATATTAAGCAGGTAGTATCTTAGAATCATTGGTTTATAATCAAATTTCAGGGAAAAAAATAGGGAAAGGAACCAGATTCCCGGTGGCTGTCCATGCAGTGGGGAAAAAAAGTGAGACTATAGAAAGTGAGACAATAGATGTTCTAACATGTGGAAAAACAGGTGAAGCTTCTAGTAACAATAATTCTATGCAAAAATGAATATGCGGTATCAGCCAAAACTTTCGTATGGTTACTAAGAATACACCACAGAATTTTGCAGAGAGATTTGCTTGTGGATCAGGTTATATGTGCAAGCAGTACAACAAATGCTGCTGCATACCCAGAGCCCAACAGTGTTTATTAGGTACAGTGACATCAGCACAGCCTTGCTGAAGTTAATTGAAGTCAATGCGTTTGCACGGGTGTGGCTGAGAGAAGAATTTGAAAATTGAGCTTCTCAGAAAAAAGCAGGTATGTGTCAATGTTGGCTCCAGCTTTGGAGGCCTGTTCTGTCTTCTGCTCACTTTCTTCTACACTGGCTGGTGAAGTCAAGAGGTCACAAGTATGTGCAATACACAGGAACTACATGCCCTTAGTAGTAGTCAACCAAAAGATAAGTATGCAAGAAATCCTTATCACATTACTTCCAAGGATAAAGTCAACGGAGGGGTGAATTTGAAAGATATATCTGGAACAGAAATATGGTCAGAGAAGGAGTGCAACATTTCGGGAGTGGAACATCACAGTGCAAATAAAATTTTAGTTCCAGAAAAACCCAACTTATCGCCTTGTGTTGATAATGTCAGGAAATCCAACAGCTCAATCTTCAGCAAGCACAGACGGGAGGCAACAGCTCCAATCCCAACAAACCTGTGGTGAAGTTCCTGAATCAGGCACTGATTTGTTTTCTGTCTATAAAGACCTTTCACATCAACCTGAAATGCAAAGGCCAACTGGCTGAGCAGGCAGTTGATATCCCAGGCAGAACAGAGCCTGAATCGGCAAGTACTCAAGCAGATAATGTCACAGACATAAATCTGGGAACCAGATCTGTTGTCTTGCATGAGTGTAATCAAGCAATCTTTATTTTGCCCAGGGCAAAAGCCAAAAAAGTGCATTAACAAATGGTGCCCTGTCACGTAAGTATCGGAAGAAACTTCTTTAGTAAATGCCATATTCCCATTTCCAGTCATTGAATGTACCTTGAAGGCCAACAGTCGAACAGAATGGAGAGGACAGAGTGAAATCATCCTATATAGAAGCTGTGACGGTCACATTTCTTGGTTAATTAGCTGTGTATGGAGTTCTTGCTCTGAGACTTGAGGTAGGATAGGTCCTGTTATGATCGGTGCTCATCCAGCCAAGCCCGATTAGTCTAGTCTTTCAGAAATGCACCCTTCCACGGGAAAGAACAGCCACAGCCTACTAGTAACGTGAATTACTTTGGTTAACAACATACCCCTAAACCTCTTCTAGGCATCTCTCCTTCAGAGTCTAGGAGGCCTTGTGAAAGGACCATAGTCCAGGCAGCTACCAGAACAAGGCCCCGGTCCATTTCTGTCACAGAGGACATGAGAAGTATAGGTCTGCATCCCATCTATATGAAATGCAGAACATAAGTATTGGATGAACACTTTTTGCCTTCTGCATCATTGTTAGCTATTATTAGGATCTTTATTTACTGTCTGCACATATTAGTAAGATTAAACCAATGTTAACATTCATGGATGTCTTATGCTTAAAAGACTCCTCCTAGTTCTTCTTGCCTGCAAGCCAAGGACCATTCTGTGGTGTCCCTAGTTTCTCCAAGCAGTTTGCTGCCCAGTATAAAATCCACAGCAATTGCTAGTTCCTAGTTTTTCTGGGTGTTATAGACTGTTGCTCTCTATTTGCCACTGATCCAGAATGAAGTTTTGGCCAAAATTGCCTTCCTTGATACTAGAATTATGGATTCTGGCCCACTAAAAAAACATCTTCTTAAAGAATTTCCAATCTTTTCATATTTTCTGCTTGCAACTTTTCTCCCGTCTGATTTTACACACTTGCCTCTGTAAGAGAAAATGAGACCTTGTGAAGCACCAATTATATGTAGTATTGAGTTGGACTAACCTTTGCTTGCACATATTCTATGTAATTTGGCAGCGATCACTCAAAGAGCCTCTAGTATTCAGTCTGCTAATTAATAATTAGCCATCATAATGAAGTGTAGAATAGAACTATGCCATGTTTGATTCAATATCTTTGTGCTAGATGATAAAAATTATAACTTATGGAATCAGTTTGCTCAAAGCTTATTCTTTAACTTCAAATTGGGAACAATAGGTTTAATTTATTCAGAAAGGATCCTGATGAGTAGCTTAGTATATTTGTTTTGTGGTCCATAACACAGTCCAACCCATACTTCTGGATGCGTTAACCATGTGAACTCATGGATTAGTAGGCTTTCAAAAACTGGAATTAATTACAGTCCTAAGATAGGTAACAGACCATGGTGCTAATATAGATTATCTCAATTTCATCTCCTTTACTTTCTCCTTTCTGATTAGATCATAATCACTGACTTTTTCTAATGCAAACAATTGCATTGGATTTCAGGAATGCGAATTTTCATTCTGCAGGAATTTCTGTTTTCTCTTTCTTTTAACACAGATCTCTGAATTCGGTGCGTAACCAGCTGAAATATTTCTTTCTTTTACGTTCTTTGTAGTTTTCAGATCGGTCATGAAACTCAGTTTGAATACATAGTGCATTTCATGTCCCAAAGCTGACCCCTTACGTTTTCAACCTGTGTCCTCTTATATATTCTCTCTGGTGTTTCAATAAGGTGATGACACCTGCCTGTAAGTGAGCATCTGGGAAAGCTTGTAGGTTCAGCTTATTCCAGAAGTAAACAGGGACGTATAAAATGGGGGCTGTCGAGGAATTTCCTTGCTTGGAATTGAATTGAAATATAGTATTTGTTTGGCATGGCCTGAAAATAGCACTCTGTTTTCCTATTGTTTTCATAGCATTTCATAGCATTTTGCTGTGTTTGAAAAATTAATCTGGTGTTTCCTAGGCTAGCTGCAGCTTGTAACCTAACTGTGTTAACCAGACAGACACAACTTATAGAAACGTATCTCAAAGCTGACGTGAGAAAACGTGACTGGATATCACATATCCTTCACAGTCCTTCAGCAGGAGGTGTTGGCCTCAGAAGTGGAAAATGTTTGTGAGTTGAGGAGTTCCTTTGAGTTCAATTACTGTGTTCTGTGATGACGCTGGGGAATATGCAGGTTGGTTACTACCAATTTATCCCTGAAGTTGCTTATGTGGCCCATTGGAAAACATTCCACGCTGTATTCAGCAGAGGTTTTAGCTCTGCGAAAGGACAATTTTCATGCAAACGTATCAGGACATACCTTTGAAATTATATTCTTTGATTGCTATTCTTAAACAAAAAATACCACCAACAGGATCAGAAAAGGGGGGAAACAAAAAAAACCATTTTATTTTTTTTCCTAAAAAAAGCAAAAGAAATTTGCATTAGGATGCTACTGCTCTTCCTTGAGAAGGGTCCCAATGTATTGACTGAGTTATAGGCTGTTTTCCCTTGCTTTATCTCCACTTAAACTCATTAGTTAAATGTTCTCCAGTAGCATGGGACCTATTATTTATGCAGGAGAATCCCATCATGTTTTGTTATTTTTTCACAGACAGTAGCACGTGCTTTTAGGAGAGCAAACTATGTTTTCAACTTCAGGAATTCGATTTAGGGTGCTCCTTTTTGTATTTATGGCCCCAGCTTAACAGCTAAGTGCGTGGACTATACACTTGGGAGGTTCATTTTGGCCTCCAGTTAGGGAAACTGGTGCCTCAGCTGGGGCAGTCAGCTTTGCAGACCAAGACCGTGTATTTGCCAACCAGGTTTTGCAGACCAAGCCTTAAAATTAGTGCTGTGAAACTCATATTAGCTTTTGGTGAAACTTTATACTGAAAGCAAGACCTCAAGCCCATTAGAGAGATTAAAAGACCAGATTTATAACTTGCCTTACTGCCTGAGAAATGGTTCAGGACACAAAATAAAATGGGAATTTGCAGACGCAGGTTTTTCTGTAGATACTTAAATGAGACTAATCCCTCTTTTCATACAAAGTTGTGCACCTATGCACATTGTCATCTGACCGACACAGCTGTAAATTTAGGGTATTGTATTTTCAGAAGACTGCAGCGTCAGTACATTTGTTTACTGTATAAAGTACGTATAAAAGATGTAGACAAAGAAAAAAAACAGCAGGGAAGATTCCCTCATTTTTTCTACATCTATATAGTTGTTTCCTTATGCACTTGCAAACAAATGTCTGTGGTGCTTTTTAAGCATCTTGCAAATTATGAGCGAGCTGTCACATCTTGTGTGAAATGACAAAAATTTTTGAGTTGTTTTCCTTAATACACTTATTTACATTGTTCAGTATGTTTATTATGTGCACTATTTTAACTAATTGTGTGTTCATGGCACAATCAGAGCCTCCGCCGTGGAATAAGTATGTTGAGTAAGTATCCTTGCTGGTTTTTATGGCTGCCCTGTCCTTATCTTGTCCTTCCAAATGATATCATCATTTGTTACATTCTTCTTGTCATCTTCTTTGTTGTTGTCTGATTTCTTTCCAGTAATACTGACCATAGTATCTGTCCTGACAAAATATTTCACCAGGTGTTTGTTGCCTGTGAAAACTTCCTCAGTAAGTCAACTAACAATTTCCAGTCTACCAAGCTCATACTTACTGCTAAATGCACCTGCTATGCATATGAATAAAAGCACGTATGAGAAGAACTCCATTTGAACCTGGCCAACCTTCCACAGTTCCCACGCAAGAGATTCGCTGGTTGGACACATGAGAATAGGTTGATGGTATTTAAGTTGAATTATTTCAGGAAATACTTCCTGGACTTAAACTTCTGTGCTTAAACTTATTGGAAGCAGAAGTTTCTTTTGGACTGAGTACATCATGAGAAATGTTCCCCTCTCTAATCATTAGTAGGCATACTTTATGAGCAAGCATAGAATTGTCTGTAAACATTTTCATGAGGATTCCTGTCTTTTTAGCTGGTAAAACCATCAGAAAAAATAGCAAAGATATCACTTGAAGGTTTTTTTTGTTTGTTTGTTGTTTCTTTAAATTAATTTTAAAAGAGACTAACGGGCTTCAGGAAGCCCATTTCATTTCTTTAAGTTCCTTTAAAATATTCCTGTTAGAAACAGATACCAGATGCACAAGCTAATCAACCTACAGTGCATTAAACAATTATTTTGGCTCATTGAACCAATCAGGACACACTTTTTATTTTTGACTGACATATGATAAACACAGCCATCTGCTGCTCTGTAGCCTGGTGGTTGGTCTACTCAGGGCTGTAAGGAAAGACAGTAAAATGCCCTTATTTTAGGTTTCATAAAATCATGCAGGGCACATCTTCTAGGCCATAAATTGCTAATTATAGATAGCACTGAACCAAATATTTCATCCGATCACAATAACATCCTAATCCCAGGATGTTTCATGTATTTCTGTATAGTGTACTACCCTCAGGAATGTCTGTAACTTTCCTTTTCCCCTGACGTTGTCCTTTTCTTGTTGAAAACTGTCACACAGTACCATAGCCATGACGTATTCAGCCGAAACATGGACTTCTCATCCATGTGAGTAAAAATTTGGGCAGTGGATCTACAGCTGGGAATTCAAATATTCTGGAGTAAAATATCGAAGTGCTTGTCGTGTCTTCCGTAGGCAGGAAAATGTGGATGATGTTATCAGGGCATCAAGCAGGGCATGCAAGAAACGTAGAGCAGACAGGCAAATGGACCTGTGATGTCAGGGGGACTAAATCCTCTCCCTTCCATGTTTCCTCTTCTGCTGCGTCCCCTCATACCTCTCAGCTTTTCCTCCTGAAATGCATAGAATGAAACCAAAAGCAAGTACTTCTAAGGAGCAAACTAACCCAATGAACTGTAATTCAAATTGATTAATGTTGGGTTTGGAAAAGATACGTTTAATCCATTTTGTTCTGCTGTTCCAGAGACTCACAGGGGATACGAGAGTAACCTTGTGCAATTATTTGCCCTAGATCTTCCTTTAAAAAATTTTCTGCACCATTTTGAAAAAAAGAAATCAATTCAACTTACCCACACTAAAAATTTTTCTAAAATCCTGACTTCCATTGTTAAAGAAGCTATTCAGTTGCTAGAGGACCTGCCTGATCCATTTAGAATTAGATGATGATTATACAATCAATTAAACCATCTGACATGCTGAATAAATACAAGTGCTTTATCATTTTAATGAGCTTATGTACAGTTAAGTATTTTTTTTAGTTCTTTGCATGTGTTTTCTGCATGTATTACTGAATACACATGCTTAAAGAGACTGTCACGTGGGTGACCTATATTCAAAACACCAGAGCAAAACTAAATAGAAGCCATGAAAAGTCAGATACAAGATAATGCTTAGGTGTACGGTCAAAGAGGAGATGTGCGAAACATTTTACACCCGCTGCTGCACAAACCAGCCCTGCTAATCTCCGTTTCAAGATGAAGCATACCGAGGTTTTATAACATGTGTAACTAGCTCTACTGTGTGACATGATGGCAGGGAGGCATGCAATTTGCCACCACCACCATGTGTGCCCAGTTACAGCTCGGCAGAATACAGCTAACAGAAAACATTTCCTTTTTATGCATAATTAAGTGCTTCCTTATATTACCACCTTTAATTGCTTATACCTTGTTTTTCACCAAACAGGATCCCCAGCTGTTACAATTTTTCGTGTGTGATGGCACCATTATAGCTATTGATGTTAAAGGGACTGAACAGAAAACTCAATCAGCATTTCCAGTGAAAGCCCCTAATATCATGACTTCTGAGATTTGTGGTTTATGGGATTTTAGGTGTTTGTTTGTTGGGGTTTTTTAATAGGCTTTAGTATCATCTGCATCTTCATTTGGAGAAAAGGGGTAGGCAATGCCAGTGGTGGATACTAAGCATTTATTATTTTTATTAAGATTTATTAGAATACCTAGTCCCATTGGGCTCGATGTCTCAGGTAGAAACATTAAAAAAGAAGTGAGTATGGCTCTGATAGTAGGTAGAGCCCTGGGTGAATACAGATCTGAATGTTATAAGTCAGATAGATACATTACTGTCCTCCACAGAGAATTTGCTAAATTTTATTACAAGTATCATCTTTATTACAAAAGGTAAGACATATGTTCTATCCAAGATCATCACAGTCAAGAGGCTGTTGGTAATAACCAATTTATCTTACTACGGGAAAAAACCACCCTCGTGTCTCTTTTACTGTCAAACAGGTCAAAATTACTACATAGAGTATTCAGGTGGGAGTTGTTTTCCTCTTTTTCAGCGAGGGCATTCTGTTGTTTAATTCTGAGGGCTGATGTGATTTTCCATGGATAGTGAAGCACAAGGGAAGTCGCAGGAAGAAGACCCTTTTTAGCTAATAAAACCAAGTGGTGACATTTTTTAACCTGCTGTCCTTCAAAATGTCCTGGGCAGGAAGAGATGAGAGGTATGAGTTGAACAACCAACCCCCTTCAAATCAGAGAAACAACAAGGAATGTGGCATAATCCATTCCTCTTCAGTTGTGGACTGCAGGCAGAGCTTCAAAAGTCCCATAGCACAGCTTAGCAGCGTAGTATTCATGCTTGACTTAATGAGTGAGGATTCATCAAGGTACACCCTGCGGTGAAAATTATCTTCATCCTGTGGCTGTCATGAGCGCTGTCCCATTTCTTACATGTTCCTTGGTCCACGCATGAAGCTGCTCATACACAGCCCAGTGTCGCAGCCATGACTTACATGAGCAACCCCAGCGAGATGGGCAGGAGTGTCTCATGCGTGTGGGCTTGGGTTGAGTGTGCCTCTGCCATTCCTGCCATCTATTGCTTGCTAATGCTCTTGCTTATCTTGGCCACTTTATTCCCCAGGTACACTTTCACTGGCATTTACACTTTTGAGTCATTGATAAAAATATTGGCGAGAGGATTTTGCATGACAGAATTCACCTTCCTTCGAGATCCATGGAACTGGCTGGATTTCAGTGTTATTGTTATGGCGTAAGTAACAGTCCTTTATATTTTTCAAGGCAGCGATATGCAATAGAACTTTTAAAAAAATTGTCTGGCTGTTCTCTTTTTTCACTCAAATTGTACTGAAAATGAGAAAATGCTGAAGTGTAGTAGGATGGAGTTTGTTTTTCTGAGTGGTTTCAGAGGAAGAAGTCAGAGGAATTCTTGGTTCTGTTCTCTCAATTCACTAGACAATTTTGGAGAAATTATTTACTCTGTGCTCCATAGGGAGAGCTGTTTGTAAAATATCTATAATAATACTTGCCTATCTAATGTGGTTGTGGGAAGCTTCAGACTCCTGAATAGAAGGTGTTATAAGTGTGACTGAATACCCGTGTATTTAAATCCCTATTTATACTCTATCCATAACTGTTTTCACATTCTTCACTTCACAAAGCCTCTTCACACTGAAAGTAATTACTATTTTACTACAAAAGGGAATGAATTTAAAGGCCTCTGAAACTTGTTATATATGTTGGGAATAGAAATTTGGCCCCCAACAAGACATTCCCCTTCAGCTGTATACTTCTACCTAGATTGTTAGAGTCCACTCAGGACATGTGGGGTTCTGGTGCTTTGAAGGAGCTGATGGATTTGTGGCATCTAGACAGCTAAAAATACATGGGGGTAGGGGAGCAGTCAGCCAACGCTCGCAGCGGACACAGGGTCAGCCCAAGCTCTGGCCAAAGGCAGATGTCTGACACTGTCGGTATCTCCAGCTGAACTAGAAATCCAGATTTTCTTCATAGTCAAAGATGAGAGAAAAACACGCAAAGAGTACATGTCATCTTGAAGTGGAAGCTGGTAGAGATGCCCTGAAAGGCCCCACTCCCTAATTGTAGAAGGATTTCATCTGATCTCCCTGTATTTTCTGCTTAATGATACATGTATTATGTTCTGGATTTAGTTTAGTTCTCGCTGCCCTCTTTAAACCTCATAATTCACATCCTTGGGTGAGATGCAAGCCTGCTAGCACTGACATTTGAGATAAACTCCTGGGCCTGTGACATTTGAATGGCACCAAAACTGGTAAAAAATGTTCAACCAAACTTAGTTCAAACACTAGTGAGGGCCTGGAGTTGGTAGCAATACTCTGATAGGGTGCAGGGATCAGGACCAATACTCAAGGAGCATCTGAATGATGCTCTCAGGCATATGATTTAGTTTTAGGTAGTCCTGCGAGGAGGAGGAAGTTGGACTCGATGATCTTCATGGGTCCCTTCCAACTTGGGGTATTCTATGATTCTTAGCAGCATTTAGGAGAAGAACAGCAGGGAGATGTGTGAGACCTGTGTGGACTTCATTGGGAAGACTGCCATTTATTTTAGTAGGCTTTGGATCAAAGCCAGCCCTAAGCCAGATCCTAGTATCTGTTACTGCATTCCTATGGACTTGGCTGAACTGACATCGGGCCATCGTGATAAGCTTTTGGAAAAAAAAAGCAAAACAGACGAGGAGGAACTTTTGGAGGTCAGTACACATTAGGTATTTTTCTCAGCTGAACTTTTCCTCAAGCAGTGCTAAGTGCAGTTCTCCTGAACATTTAGAGGCAGGACAGAACAACACAAAGCCTCACCAGCCTGCTCTCCTGTCCATCAGACAGGTGGTAAAAGCATCTGCTCGTGGGATAGGACGCGAGTTTATTTGCAGATCTCTGAATTCAGCACAACATGGAGAGCTTCTGTGCATGGGTTCCCTCTGTTCCACAAGAAAGGAGGCTTTTGAGAGTGGCAGAAAGGAGCCGAGAAAAGGACATGAGTGGCAGCTTGCAGCCTTGGCAATGCATCTGCTCCACTTCATCTTCTCTCCTCGGGCAGAGATTGGGGCATCACCCCCAGCTCTGCAGAACTCCTCTGGGAGCATCTCCTTTACTGTCACTGAAATTCAAGCCTGAACCGTCAGTGCAGGACAAAGTCTGGATACCCCTTAAATTCTGTCCACATTATGTCTGAGTGTTTGGGGCTTAGGGAGCTGGAAGGACGTGAAGGTTTGCACAGAGCTTGAGGTGGACAGTTGCCCAGAGGTGAATTCACTCCCTGCAGGTATGAACCAGGGGTTAGTGCCCAGAGGTTGTGGGCTTATACCTCTTTTTGCTTTTCTAATTTTTCCAGACTTGAATGGCCACTCAGGGCTCCAGCCCAAGGGTTCATGAAAACTTCCTTGAGGCTTGTTTAATGAGAGACTTGGGTGTCTATGCTTTCTTTCCTAGCCACATTTCAATTTTCTTTCCAAATGGTATTTCATCTTTTAGTTAGATGATCCCTAAAACTGGGTGGCCTGCAACTACAGAAAATCAAGCTTCTCAATAGCAAATTATAGCAGGGGTTGCGCTCTTCAGAACTGGCATCCATTCCTATTTTTCTTACTTTAAGGCATATTATACTAACATTTTTAGAATAGAAAAAAAAGTTGGAATACTGGAATAGAAAAGAAATAGAGAAGTGTTTTCTTGAGCCCATAGGCAGCAGTGAGAGAGTTAAAAGTGACTGCAATACGATCTGCATATGTACAATGAAACCTCCTTCCCAGGTATGCAAGCAGCAGATAGTACGGAGCGTTGGTTAATGGACTCTATTCTGATATGATTTATCCTTCATATAAATCCAATTTGCAAATAACTTAGAGTAAGACTGATTATACAGGTAACTCTGTCTTTGCTTGTAGCTAGTGTGATGCTAGAGGCATTTCTGTATCTGGAAACAAAGATGGCATGAGGGCTCAAAACGGGAAAGCCTGATGAGGGGCCATGAGATCTAGATGGACCGAGGGTGTTGAGAGAACAGAAAATCCGGGTGTTATAGTGGAACGACCATCACTTGCTTTACAGTTCTTGCAGAATAACTTCTCACCTCCTCTTTTGGGCAGAAACGGCACAGATTGGGTCACAGAGAGTAGTTTTAAACAGCACACTAGAGAATAAGAGGTGCCACAGGTGCCCAGGGTTTTTCTCCACTCTGTGCTACCAGACACAGCCATGACTTGTGACCCTCTGTGGGGCCATGGGTGGCTTCACGGGAGATTATGACCCTCTTTAGGTCGCTCTTTCCCAGACAAGCAAGTACTTTCCAGAACAGATGAGGGAGAGGCAGCTGTAACTCTGGGTTGGAAAATGCCCTGCCAAAAGCTTAAAGACAACAGGAAAATTCAGGATGGGAGTTCCAGTTGCTTCTTGCTCCCTAATATGGGTGAACCGATCTGCTGCAATTTCAGCCAAGAAATGTCCAAAATGAACCTTAATCAACTATTGTGAACAAGCAGTAGTAGTATTTGCTTCATGTGCTTGTTCACATATCAAGAATGTATTTTTACACATCTCTGGTGAGCAAAACCATATTCCCATGCTATCGCTTCTCCCCAAATTATTTTTTTCCACCCTTGCATGCTGCAGAAGAGTCTGGGAGGGAAGCACTGGGTAAACCTGGGAAAGAATTACCGAAAAGGTAAACCTTTGCCCAGACTGCCCTATGAGATTATGAAGAGGAGCAGCAATATCGCTCTTCCAGGCAATAATCTGGATTAGCAGGTATGGAGAGGATGCTTTGTCCTCCCCAGAGGCCTTTGCACAAAACCCACTTAAGCAGGCTTTGTAAAATAGCCAGGTGAGTTTTTTCCTTAACATGTAAAAACAAATGCCTCAAGTAGAATATGTAAATTAAATTTAATAGAAGTTTAATTGTGAAATTAAAGGGTCCAAGGGCTGTTTTGCCCAGAAGATACAGTGGTGACTATGCTTTTACTGTTTACTGACTTGGAGGAAATAATTTTCTACGACACTGATAAAACCAAACTCATTCCGTAACCGACTCTCCTGGGAGCATTGTGCTCAGATGTGGCATGGGTATCCATGATGACCAAAACAGGCACAGCAGCCAAGAGCTGGGACTGATATTTTAATCATAAAGAGTTTTTAGTAGGATTGCAATTACATTCATTCAAAACCCATCTTCCTGCAGCCATGGGGCATGGATTTGATGTACAAAACAAAATAAAATTTTAAGAACCTCTTGAAACCAACATCTGCTTTACCGCGGAGCACAGCATTTTGGAATAAATAACCCAATAGAAACATTTGCACTGATATTTTCCCATGTTGTCCTATATGTAGTTTGCAGAGGCTATTATGTGAAAATTACTTGGGTATTTGAAGCTTTTATTTTTTTAAGAGCGGCAAAATAACTCTTAATGTTTCCTATAATGTAAGGAATTTTTTGTTAAACTACATGATGGTAATATCTTTAAAGTATTTATCGGTGAACAGCACAGTAACAAAGTTCACCCAGTAGTTTTAAAGAGTTGATGCCTCTTAGATAAGTTTAATAGTTCAAGAAACATTTGAAATAATGTGTACTATGAAAAACCCAGACAAACGGCATCAAAGAACAGGCTGAAAAGTGGGTGCACCCCTCATTCGGCTGCATTCACTCCCACTATGTATGCATTCTTCATTCAGACAAGTCTCATACTCTATTGTATAATTCCAAATAACTGTGACTTAATTCTACAGGTATGTAGGAGAATTTGTGAATGTAGGCAGTGTTTCACCTCTTCGGACTTTCAGGGTATTGAGAGCTTTAAAAACTATTTCAGTAATCCCAGGTAAGAAGCCCTGATCCTTACGTTTTGGCTCTCAGCTACAAGTGATTCTCTCTCTGTCTCTCTTTGTCCCTTTGACTGTTGTTTTTTTGCTGGTGTTTTGTCATTGTCTGTGTGTGACTTTCCCTTGTTACAGATACATAACTGAATTTGTGGACCTGGGCAATGTCTCAGCCTTGCGAACGTTCAGAGTACTGCGGGCGCTGAAAACAATCTCAGTCATTTCAGGTGAAAATCAGGTTAAACACTCCGGCTGCCGTTAAAGCCTACATGCCATTTCCAGTAGCAAGCACAGTAATTACAAATGACTTAACCATAGACACTGATCAGGAAATGGAGGAATGTAGGGAATGTGACCTGTCAATAGAACACATTTTTCATATGTTTTCCAATATTGTTTTTGTGGGTAGAAGGAATTAGAGTGCTTTCAAAATTCCAGACCTCACTCAAACGTGTGCTGCTGTAAGAACGGCAGTATGCAGTGGCTCATGAATCACGTACATAAAGTACTCATTCATGAGCCATATGAAAATGGCAATGAAACTCTTTTGAAGTCTTCAGATATTGATTTTTAAAAATGGAAGGTTAATGACCTCAAAATGCATATTTGTGTTTAAGAGCACATCGATAGAGGAATCTAAATCTGTGCTGTGAGCTGAGGTTTCAAGACTGCAGGAACAGATAGCCTAATGTGTCATGGTGTTTATTTGCATGCGATAGAAACGCTGTTTAAATTTCGGATCCTGAAGAGATCACAAAACGTTTTATCATTGATTTCGGTAAATTCGACATTTCACCAACTCATATTTTCTCACATTTTAAAAGATATGATTCCCCCCCCCCCAAAAAAAAAATCAATGTTTTACTACAGATCTGGTAGTGAAAGAAGCTCTTTTTTCATAGCTTTTTATCTAATCTATTACTATTTCTTAAAATAACACATCATGTTTGCTATTAAGTAATTTATGCAGCGATGAGTCCACTGAGGACTGTCACCCATATGGCAATACTTTCTTGCCAAGCATTATCTATGGACAGGTCTCATTCAGCCTCAGTGTTTAACATCTCCAACCTGCATGACAAGGTAGAGAAGATAGCAAAAACCATGCATGGTAGATTCTATTGGTGATAATCCTGAACAGATGTTGGCAATTACATGTCAAAAATACTCAAAACTTCGAGAGAACTGGTCAGATTCTCACGCACAGCTCTTTAAGGTTAGAAAGGCTTTTCCATCCATCATATTATGCACATCTACACTGTAATACCAATCTAAACAAATTCTGTGGTGGAAACTTTTAAGGACAGCACTCACACAGAAGATAAACTAGAAATGGGAATTCTGGAATCGAGGTGTTAAGAAAACACGTATGAGGGCCTAGGGCCAACTCCCTCATTCCAACATCAAAGTAATGAAAATCAGTGAAATTATTGAAAGAGCAAAGTAATTTTCATCGAAAGTGTACGTCAAAATATAGTTTTTAAAGAATACTTTAAGATGATTAGATCTGGTATTCCTTGAAATCAGTTCCTGTCTTTATGTTTAAAAAGAATAATCAATCAGCAGAGAGGTTTTATTACGTTTTCTCTAATTGGATTTACACTGAGAAAGGATTATTTTTTCTTGGGAAACAGAAAGTTCAGCACAATTTTACAGATCGTGTGGGATGGTAGTGGCTGATCAGAAACCAAATTAGAGTTTCCTAGCTACCTTTGGTAGCGATTTGAAGACTAACTTGGAGGGACAGCGATCTCAGGAAGACACCTTTTGCTTTCCATCTTGTCTCAAGCCTGAGCCTCTTCAGAGCAGAGCCTGTCAATTTTGCTGGGTTATATATATCACAGTTTTCTGCTGTTCTTCATGAGAATTGGAGCAGAAGCTTGTTTTACACAAAATGACAAATTTTGGTTGTTTTTTTAGTGGGGAAAAAAAGAGTATTGAGATTCAGAAAAAATTTATTTAAAAGTACATCGAAGCCCTTCAATGATATTAAAACCAGAATTGTTCCTTTTGTTGGTTAATAGAAAAAAAAAAAAGGGCAGTATTATTTATTAGAGTTATACATAATAACTCACAATCTCTTTTTTTTTTTCCTGACTGTTTGATTAGTTTTTTGATAACTGCATTTTTAGGTACAAGTAACTAAATCATTTGCTGACATAACTGCATGAAGATATGCTAATAGTATACCTGGCCTTAGATTTTATTGTCAAGATTACCTGTGCCCTGGGTATGTTTAAATTACAGATGTGGAGAGCTACAAATCACCAAGGAACACCTAGCTGCCTGTAAAACATAGCTACGTTGGGGTTTTTTAATGTTAGCAGGCAATTTGAGAGGATTCGGTTCATTTTTCAGTTAGACATATATATTTTAAAAGAAATATTGGGCACGATGCTGGGTTTATTTGGAGATCAGAGTTTTTAATGATAACATAGGCTTATGCTGAGATGAAATATTTTTCCAATATAGGCTTAAAAATGAAAAGATGATGAACGCTAATGTCTTCCACGAGATTTTTGGGTTCAACTGCTAGAAAGAGGAGGAGGAGGTTGTTATTTTTGCTTCCTCTTTTACATCTTAGGTGAAGAACGCTGAGATGTATTCTCCTTTGCAAATATCTAAGCTTTTCCTCAATAAAATTGATCACACTTTTCCATCAGGTAGTTATGTTTGCACAAACATACTTGGACTCAGCATGCACGGTGAAATTGCTTACCGAAAGTAACGGGCCAAGTCCTTCGTGGTGTAAGGCTTCTGTCCAGCAAAGCACTTAGAGGCTGGTTTTCAAAGGCATTCTGCTTCACTTGGAATCAATGAGCTTCACTATTGACTCCAGAGGGAGTCAGTAAAGCTAACAATTAGTGCTTTTAAAAATCTCACCTACCTTTAATGCCTCACTCTAAGTGCGCAAGCAGGCACAGGGACATTTAGGGGACAAGACTCACAGGTCTCAAAAAGATCTCCCGAAGTCTCAGAGTCCATTCCCCTGGCCTAAGGCTGTGCTCAGGATAGCTCAGACCTGGCCTGATCTTTATTGCCTGACTTCTTCCAACAATCATTCAAGGGTGGAGGTCTCATGGTCCTCCTGAGAAGTCTGTTCCGGCACCTCATTACTTTTGCCATTGGAAAATTTGCACTGGGAGGACACGTTCAGATCCAGATTGAGCAACCCAAATACCAGCATCTACCAGCAAGCTGTGTGCTTCCCGCTCACTGGAGATCTGGGGCTCAGTTTGGTTGCCATCATGCCAGGATCTCCTGCTCCCCAGGGCCATGGATCACCTGCAGGTCCTGTCTCTGAATCCAGCCCCCATCCATCCTCACTCTGGTGCATTATCAGCTCATTGGTTTTTACCCTACAGCCACTGTGCAGGACGTCTTACCCTCTGTGGCAGCACTTAACATGCTGGAGAACCTTCATGGATCCCCTTAATTCTCCCTTTTCTGCACTAAACCCACCCATTTCTTTCTGTTTTCCAGTTGCCCATGATATCGAGAGAAAACAAGCTTTGTACAGTAGCTGGGTATCTGTTTATCCAGACTTATTAAAAGAAAAAAGTTTTTAATTTCTTCCTATATCCCTTATGTTCCGGTGCTTAGAAGTAGGTAACATTTTCTCTATGGGAGCATAAAACCTTTACCTCTCAGTGATTTTATTTATTAATTAGCGGCCTGCACGTTGCCATGGCAACTGGATTTGTTCGTCTTCAATCTGGATAGGAGCCATGGTCAGCAGCAGCACAACCCACTGAAGTCACTCATTTGCCTGCCACTACCAGCGTGTCCAAGTCTCGGTGTGCTCGATAGGAATCCTTCCCATGACAAGCAAGGGTCTCGAATCATGGTTTATCTGCATGGAAACCACCAGTGTTTTTTAATAACTACTAATTGAGGCAATGTAAAGCTCTGAGGTACACCCTTCCATGTTTCCTCATCAAAAACTTGCAAAATGCAAGCCATCATTATCATCACCAGGATTTCGTAAAGTGCCTGTATCCAGAGAAGCTTCACTGCTCTTTCTGGAACAGGCATGTACATCACCGATCTCTCACATAAAATGACAGAATACCGGCGAAAGGTGACCTCATAGAAAATTGGGCCAAGGCACTTTGGGGCCTGATCCAGCTCCCGTTTAAGTTAGTGTGAGTCTAAAGGCTATAAATAGCACTGCGAATGTTATCCAGTACTTTACTGATAGCCAGAACAGAGCTCAGAGCACAAGAATTAAGGCTGTGTGGAGGAGACTGACCCCCGTTCGCTGCTTCAGCCTCACTGAAGTCCTCCTGCAGAGATAGATGTCATCCTTGTGGTGGGTACGTCACTTAGCTCAAGAAGTAACTATCCCAGAGGTGAGAAATCCATGACATATTTACATTTTCCTTGGGGTCTGGCCTGATGGTCACATTTCCGTGCAAAGATGGTCCACATAAATGTTGACAACCATTCAAGTTTGCCAACATGCTGTTAAACTGGCCCACGTGTCAGTGGCTAATGGCAAAATACATTCATCAAGAGTGGACTCCTCTCTCCCTGCACGCACACGACTCATGCAGACATTTCCAAGACACATGCGTATCCTCAGGAGGAGCAGGCTAGGTGAAGGCAATCATGGTGCAAGTCGCACTCTCTTTTTTTATTTTCGCTTTTTCTTCCCACTCATTTCCAGACTGTGCATGAAAGCGTCTGATGTTCTGGAGGTGATTGCCAACATCTGGTATGGATGTCATACTGAACGGTGCTAACACTTTCTCACATCTCGTAGGAGGAATGGATGGTGTTGTGGGATCTTGCCATTTCTCATCGTTTGGTGTTGCTTGCATTTTCTATGGTTTCTGATTTGCATTTGATAACTGATTATTTGATTAACCTCTGATTGTGTTAATTTCTACCTGCATTAACAGGAATGTTTGGGCCAAATCCTTCTTGCTTTCTGTAGATGTCAGGCTGCCTGTACAGTCCTCATTCCACTGATTTTGGATCTCGTGGCGGTGTTCGTGTCATGCAAGCAGGATTTGGCCCAGAAGTGTGGAAAGAATTTAGTGATTCAGGAAAAGCCTGTATCGATTACTCCATAGGGAGTAATCTATAGACCCATTGTCACTAACAAGTGTAGCTGTTACTCAGCCTTGGATCAGACCCTCAGTTTTTGATGCATGCTGCCTGGTTTGATGTTTGACTTGCAAGAATTAAGTAAATACCTTTAATGCCCCATAAATAGTATCTTCTATTAAGCTATATTGCAGTGCTTTCATTGGCACTATTTCAAAGGAGGATTATTTATCTAGAAGGTTTAACAGTGCTCTAAATTTGAATACATCTAGCATTGCTTTTGCAAAACGTGGGATTGATTCAGAGAAATGCAGAGCACCTGCAAGAGGTTCTGGGTGCCCTTAATTCCCCTCAGCCCTTCCATTTGTGAGGCACAGAAAGTTTAAATGAATGGTGATTTAAACACTTTGCTTAGCAGTCTGTTGTGCCAAGCAACTTGATGGATGTTACTTAATTTTCTGGGCAAATTTTGTTTTTAAAGGATGAGAAAAAAAACAGTTAGATTGTAAGTATACCACTTCCCAAATGGTTTCCCTGGAAAGTTTTAACAAAGGTCCAGGAGGCAGAGTACAAATTATTTTTAAATGGTCTTTAATTACAACAATTGTATTACTAAAGCATTCTCTTCTTAAACTACTTAGGAACCTCTATGCTATCAAAAAAAAAAAAAAAAAGGAAAATAAAGCAGAAAACTTTCTCATAAAGAAATTATTTGATACCTGCAAGGAATGAACTTGTAAAACTAGTAGTATAGGATTACTATTCTATTTAAAACCCCAGTAAGTAAACTGAGAAAAACATGTTTCATGAAATGACCTTGAAATTAAGAATACTGGGGCCTGATTTTGAATACCGATTGTCTTCATTGGTGATTAGGATTTTGTAGGTTTTGTTTCCTAATATTATCCCTGCTCACATTAGGACTCCTGTTGTCCTTGCCCATGTAAGATTAATTAGTGCACTTTCTTAGATGATACTAATGCAGCCTCCAAGCTTGCATTTGTATTACAGACAAATAAATGTGCTGCAGGGGTTCCACAGAAGGTATTGAATTAAAAGAATTTATAGTTTGGGTTTTTTCCCTTTTTTAAGACTCAGTTTATATTTGGGCTTCCCAAGTTTCACCAGCTTCAGTGAAGAAACATCTGGGCATCCAAAGGACAGCCAATGATGAGAATCATCAAAAACATTTCAGAATATTAGATAAAATAAAGAATATTCTAGTGCCACTGGATAAGAGTGAGACCCCGGGAAGTCCTTCAGAATTGGTCTACAACTAAAAGTAGTTTCACTTCAGGTATAAAGTTCACCCAAGACTAGATAATCAGAAGAGCTATGCTTTTTATTTAAGCATCAAAAAAATAGGCAGCTAAATCTACAGAAGGACTCAAAAGTTCAAACATGGCCTTTTTCTAGGTACCTGAATAGAACTGACCTCATTTGTAAAATCTCTCTCTGGTGAGGAGTATGAAAATCCAGCTTTTGCCTAATGTTTGTACTACAATATTTTTTGCTTTATTTTTGAGTAAAGCATGGAGCTCTCTAACCTCTCCATCTTTACCATGTCACACATTAGCTTTAAAGAGGCAAAAAAAGAATTTAGTGGAGAAAGAGGGCTACCCACACCTGATGGGTCAGTCCCTTTTGGTTAAATGGCCATTTTATAGACTTTAATTATCATTCCCAGGTTAACCTAATGGCAATACCCTATGCAGGAGTGGAATATTTCACGCTGCTGGTTACAGGGACCGCTGGACCTGTTAGCCATTCCAGCAGCTCATCCTCCTTTGAGAAACTATGATTTCCACATACTTGAACCGCAGAATTTTAAGCAAGACCAAAAACCCATTTTGCCTTCCTATGAGTCCTCAAGTACATTTTCATATTATTTTAAATTATACAGCACTAGCTCAACCTTTGTGGCTGCCAAACTCTTGGGGTGGAATTCCAGGGAACTGAGATTTAATGTGTATGATCATATTCAGTGAGCAAATCAATGTGCTACTGAGTATTGCTCGGGAGAATTCCTCCTGTTTCCTCTTTGCATTTTCTTTTTTCCATTTAACTCGATTTCTCTTACTGGTGCCATACTGGTGACACTGATTATCAGAAGCACTGATTACTACTTATTGGATATTAATTAAATATAAATAGGAAAGAAACAACAAGATTGCTACCATTGTGCAACTGCTATTAACGTCCGCAAGTTTAGAAGGGTCTTTTTTTGAAAAGAGTGTTTTTTGTTGTATTCGTGTAATATTCAATCACCTCAAATAGTGCTGATCTCCAGGAACACTTCAAAAGCAAGCAATATCTTTTGAGAAAACAGTATAATTATTTATATCTGTATATTTATAGAATAATAAGCTGTAGCTAGTGTTACAGGTTGAAATAACACAGGAGAAGCTAATTTGTGTGACCCAAGCCTTTGGTGTTTGTAATAAGATGATTTATCTACATTGTCAGCACATTATAGAACGATTAACTTCTCACAGGTATCGTTGGAGCCTCAGGTTGTTTTACTCAAACAGTTTCCCCTGGGTTATTTGATTGCCCATATTATTTGGCTTACCTCTAATCCCAAATTCTTGTTGTCTTAAGCAAATGAATTGAAGGCAGAGGAATTATTCATATGAGGAGAGCGAGCTGGATTTGGGACTAAAATATGTAAAATAATCAGGGAATAAATAACATTTCCATACCTCTTCATTTGTTTACGTGAGGGATAAAGTTATCAGAATCAACTGAGTGATTTAAAACTAATTCATATTCTCAAAATTTGATGGGATTTAGGCTTTATAGCCTTTACTGCAGCTCCATGTAAATATAAAGACATTCCATATTTTCTTTATTCATTAATATTTTTGTGTCTCACTACTCCTCCATCTAGTTCTTTCCCTCCATTATTAAATCAGTGTTTGTGTAAGAGTAATACCAAGACTTCTGTCCAGACAAAAGTAGGCCAAACTAAACGTTCATAGTGATCACTTGTCTCTCGTTTCTGCCGTCAAGTTACAAACACGTAGTAGAAGCCCTTCCGATTTTCTGTTCCATGGAGATTTTCATCGTGAAAAGTAGCTATCTGCAGACATGTTGTAGCCTCTCAGTCTATAAACCTTTGGCTTTTATCTCCCTAGGACTGAAGACCATTGTAGGGGCTCTTATCCAGTCTGTTAAGAAACTTGCTGATGTGATGATCCTGACCGTTTTCTGCTTGAGTGTCTTTGCCCTCATAGGCCTCCAGCTCTTCATGGGCAACTTGCGACACAAGTGTGTCAGGGACTACACCAAGTTTAACTCCACCAATGGCACTTTGTACTTGGATGGTAGGATGTGGAACACCTCAGAGGAATTTATTAGTGATCCAGGTAAGCTTTTCTTTACCCTGTTTTCTGTTTTTTTTTGTTTTGTTTTTTTTTATTTTATTTTTATATAGACCAAAATCTATACGTGACTCAGCAAATGAAGCATTATGTGACTACTGGCTCTTCACGATGTTGGTGTGGCTTCAAAAGATCTAGGTAGCATTTTCTGATCTCTGTGGTGCCTTCACAGTTCATATTGAAAGTATTTTTAGTGCTTTACTGTGACACAGACTAAGGTCCTTGTCGCACCATTGATGATTTTCACAGTTTTAGGGTGTCTCATGATATTTTTCTTAAAGCTCCCTTTCCTGGAAGAAGGTGATCACATGAAAATTTCAACTCTGTGTGTCTGCTTTGCATGCTGTTTCTTTAAGACAATTTGTAGCTCTTGCATTTCCTAGCAAAACTTCAAAATTTGAATGAAGAATATTAAAAAATCAAAAAGCAAACCAGAGGAATTCAGTATTTATTAATCTGAAAAACCCCAAGAGCATTTTTTTTAAGGAAATCTTATGCTATTAGGGCCCTAACTCATTATCTGGGCTGGGCCATCCTGCAGTGTATGGTGTTCTGATGTTTATTATCAAAAGGATTTTTTTCTAGGTTGAAGAAATTTTGAATACTCCACAGTCTACTGTACTTTAAATTACAATTAAATGGGTTCACTGAACTAAATTATTAACATTTTTTTTTAAAAAGGAAGCATTTCATGTAAATAAACTTCAGAATGCCAACAAGTGGCCCAGCTGTTGCTGCGCCAAACCCCCCTGAGTCACTGGAGGACCCACACCAATTGCAATGGACATGGACTCACGTCTAAAATAATTCAGTGATGCTCTTGAGGGAAGGAAGCAGCCAGACTGGTGTGCGTTGGTAGGAATTTATGACCAGTGACCTTTAGTATTTTATTTATTTTGAGGAGAAGAATGAACCACATAATCAATTCATTAACTGGAAATTTGGTTGGGAGGAAGTGACGTAGTGTCATGGGGTACCTCTGCTCTGATTGTGTGGACCCCACAGTCCTCATTCCCATATCCCCAACCACCTGCACTATAAAACCCCTGAGCCTGACTCCTGGAGGTTGCCTGGCTGGACCCCGGTTTCTGTTGAATGCCTGGCACAAGGTTGCCTCCAGCCCCTGCTGGCTTCTCAGCATTCTACACCTCTTCAGCCAGGCTGTGTGGTCCAGGGATTGGTCCCACCGTTCCCCACTGGTGGCTTCTGGCCTTTCTGCTCGGTTCCTCTCCGTACAGCCCAAGCAGCCCTGGAAGGATTGACGTTAGAAAGGTTTCATTCAAGGAATAAAAAAACCCCAGCATTGGTGCCTTTAATGCATGATGTGGTTGATAAAGCATTAAGGAAGCAGCTCACAAAGCTCTGGCTGAACGAGGGCCATCTTTGGGACTAACCCTGACCATCGGGTTATGTGTCCCTTCAACGTTACCCTTTTGTCAGCTGAAAGGAGAAAGAGCTCTGTGCCAGAGCTAAAAAACCACACTGGACCTATGCTGGCCAGTGATGAGCCTGCTGACATGTTTTCCCACCCATGCTCTTTGTGCGTCCAGCTTGGAGATGAGTGCTTGTAGAGCTAGTAAAGATATCCCTGCACCTGTGGTGGATTAAGGCACTTCGAGGCTCCTCCACCCACAGATAACTGCCAGCTGCCTGAGGTGCTGCTTTCTCACAGAGGCATTGAGAGACAAAATAGTGATGGCTGGAAGTATAAAGCCCTGCAACAAAGGTGGAGAGATGAAATGGATCTGTGGAGATAGTCTAGCTCTCTGGGAACGGAAGTAGGGTAAATGTACCACTGGATAGTCTCTATAAAAAAAAACATAGTTAGTCAGGGCCAGTTGCAACCATTCTTGCTTTAAATGGGAGGAATTGTGCCGCAGCTCCAGCATGCCACGAGCAAGTTTATTTGTGTGGCCCTGGTATGGGAAGGAGGGGAGATGCTCCCTTAAATCCATTTAGTGAATCCAGCAATGGCTAATATGGTCATGAAAAGATACTTGTTATCACTAAAGGAGATTTACCTATTACAAAGATAATCAACTTGGTGAGATAATGGATTAAAGTGAATTAAAATTTACCATGCAATATTAATAGTAAGTAATAATAATATCAATGAATGCTTTTATGTTTTCATAATATCTGAAAATAAAGACGTGGTGCTTTATGGCAAACAGCAATCAGTTATGGAGGATGGACAAAAGTGATTTAAATAGTTGAAGTGTTGAGTCAGTGCGGCAGGCTACTGAAGAAGTAGAAGAAAAGTAGATTTACAGGAAAAATGTACTGAGCTCTGAATAAGAATAATGAAGTGTTCCTCGAAATGCTGGGGAAGGTGGCTTAGCCATTAGGCTAGGGAGAACAATATTAAGTAGGATTTTCATTTAATGTTGACCATTGCACTAAAGCAATTCAGAAATGGAAGGACTGGCTCATTTTGTAACTAGATGGGATAGTGCTTTATATTTCATTTTGCATAAGTATTATGGTGAAATGAAGCGACTGTTTAACAGAGTAGTACTGACCACAATTTAATAACAGTCCGAATTTCAAGTACTGCAGGGAATTAAGCAATACATACAGTTAGATTAAAGTGTAGGCAGACCAAATTAGATAAAAAGAGGAATATATTAAGAAACAGAGTAGCGTCAGTGTTCATTTTGAAGAACTAGGGAAGAAAATTGGCCAACATGTTAAGATAGTGGAGTTCACTCAAAGGGAGCACATACAATTGCAAAAGCTCTTTGGAGTCTCCAAATCCAATGTGGCTGAGACATTTAGTTTGGAGCAGGGATACTAATCTAGAAAACAGAAACCTGAAGTACTGTCAGAGATTCATAAGGATACTTACCGAAAAAAAAGGATGTAAAGAAATAAAGGATTGAAAAACACTCAAAAGCAAAATTGGAAAAATGAGTTATTAATTCGGATCATCAGGACACCAAAACAGAGAATCACAACGGGGTGATATGCCAGTTCTGCTCTGCTTGGAGAGCAGAAGTTTGCTTTGGATTCTTTGGGAGTGTTTTTAATGTTTTAAAGGACAGCAGGGAGCCTCTGAAATGGCATCAGCCTCCTCTTGTGCCTTTGAACCTTTTTTGCATGAATGGAAAAACAAAAATGAGTGGAAGCCCTTAAAAGGGTAATACACTGAAGAATTGCCTGGTGCTGCAGAGGAAATAGCTAAGAGACTTAGTCATGATGTGTAAGGAAATATAAGAACCGGGTTTTTAGTCTTTCCGAGCCGTTTTTAGCTTGAGACAGCTGTGTGCCACAGGCACTTGGTACAGGAGTCATTTTGGTTTTGAAGAAGGCCTGGGATAGCTTCACCTCTGCTTTTTTATTCAAGCCTGACTTGGTATCTGGACTAAACTGTATCCTCTTTCCTTAGCTCCTTTCAGCCCCCAGGGAGGGAATCTTTACTCATCTGTCTTCACAACCCTCTTGTTTTTATTTTGTAGATGGGGCAAAAAGGCAATTTCTAAACTTTGTTTGGATCATCATTGGCTTAAGCACAATTACATGGTAACACTTGATTTTTGATTGATCCTTGAAGAAACACTGTCTGTGCCCCCAGAGTTCCGGAACTCCTGCCCTTAGCTACACGCTCAAGACCCACATGTGCTTTCCTGTTCTATCTCTGTGGTCACCACGACTATCTTGCTGCCCGGCACCTCTGCTACCCCTGTTCCTGCCTCCACCACCGGTAAAGGCAGTGTATCAGCACCAGTAGTGGCGGTGGCAGGAACTGTGATGGCAGAAGAAACAACATTTTTCCTAAATCTGGAAAAAAAAAAAAAAAAAATTGTGCATAATAGATCCATAGGCAGTCAGCGCCCATCATCTCCCCTTTCAGGCCTTTGGCTGTTACTTAATCTTTCTTGCATGAATTTGTCAATCCTACATAGCAAGGTTGCTAGCATTGTTGAGAATTGTCAGGTTCTCTCCTCCTCTTACGCATCTGCCACGAGATGATCATATAAACTAAATCCCGTAAGGATCCTATGTATCCACCCAACACTTTGTTCTTTCCATCGTTTTGATGGCTTCTGCAGCTTGAGGAAATGCCAGGTAACTCGGGAAGCACAGGACAGAGCCCTTAAGCATGGGGATTCAGTGGGAAAATTAGCACTGAGATCTCTTCCATTTAGCTTCACTAATCATTGAGTCCCAGCATCCAAAAGTGGCATTCAGTATTCCTGATCAGACATTCAAGAAGGGTCTTGGCATTGTTATTAAAAACTTAATTCTGTGAGAGAAACTTCATCTAAGCTACTGTAGGTGCCTCTGGTTTCTCAGCTTAGCTACTGGTCACAGCGGTCCTGGTAAGGCGAGACACCTGATCAGTCTCTCCTCAACTCACGGTGGAGATGCAGGTCTAAAACCTGCCTTTTGGTGGGCACATCTATCTCATGATGAACAGGAGGATTTTTCTATTCTTTCCACCAATTTAAATAACTCTAGGTCTTCACAGTTTACACCTCTAAGAAGAGGCTTATCAGAAACATTATTCCAGTCTGGTTTTATCTCCAAGAGTAATGCTTATCACTGCAAACCTAGGAAGGGGAAAAAGGAAGATTAAGGCAGAAGCAGCTCATCAGGCCTCCCAGCCTCCTCTGTAGGACCGCTCTTTGCCTCTACAAATGGAGTGTGGGGAGGGGGACAGCTGAGCATTAGAGAGAATCAAGCTAAAAAATCCCACTGGTAAAGTTAAAATGGAGGCACAGCTCATTAATCTAGGAAAAGACTGACTACTGGTAAATAATTATTTTTCTACCTGCAATTCTAGATTTGGTAAGGAATTGCAATAAATAAGCCCAAGGAGAGTTATTTTTAGATATTAATAATAACAAACTTGTGAATGTGAAGTTGTAGATGCAGCAGTGCTCAAATATAAAAATAAAGAAAAAAAGGTAGAAAATAGTGATAGTTTACACCCACAGCATTATGAAAAATATGTGATCGATATATCAATATCAAAGTGGTTGAGCTGTCACTTATATTTAGCAGAGCTAGTAGTTTAGAAATAGCAGCTGATTGAAAAATTGCAAACTTAATTCCGATACTTGTAAAGATTTCTAGGAAAGCAGCTGCAAATAGCATACTTGAAAGCCTGTCTTAGGTTGTGGTGTTTAAATTAAAGATGTATTTGATGAAGTGAAGCTTTATGAATGTGTGAGAGTTGATTGAAAAGTATATGATGCCAGATATGTCACTGGCTTAGAGAGAGAAAAGATGTATCAATGGACTAAGTGTAGTTGACTCACACGGCTGATGATTGCAGAATCTTTACTGTCATGTCGGTATTCCACTACCAAAATGGATTATTGACTAGTCAGTAAGTAGTAAGTAGAAATCTGAGTTTAAATAGTGTATTCTTTTGTAGAGCAGGGCTCAATGTAAGTGCTGAACGTATAAGAAGAAAAACTTAAAAAAACACCAACTTAAAAATATAGTAAAATTAATATAAAATCACTTTTGAAATTATAGTCTCAAACCCCAGCATTTTCTTTTTCTTTAAACTAAATACCCTACCTAAGACAGTCTGAAAGGGTCTTGTTTTCTAAGTATGTTATATGTGTGTTCTCTCAAAATCGGTATCTTGTAAGGTAAAATAAAACCCTGTAATTTCCTTTTGATAATCCTGTCTAAGCTAAGCTAAGCAATAAAAAAATAAAATAATGTTTAAGCTTTATTCACCTTTTACTGGGATTTATAGCTTAAAAGAAGACTTTTCAGGGTTGTTATTTTTTTTTCTTCCAGACTAGTTTCTGGCATTCGTTTCATGGTAGTGGTTTTTCTCTTCTTCTGAAGTCAAACTGTGTAGTTACGAAAGCTCTGGAAAAAAAAAAGCTTTAATTAAAAAAAAAATCCAGGTAAAGATAAAAGTTATACATGTTTTGTCATCTCCAGTTAGACTTGGAAGACTTATGACTGCTTCAAGTTCTATATTTAGAAAGATGTATAAATACATTGAATTTAGGTCCTTATTTTAGTTACCTAGTCTTTGCAGCTCCCAATTACATCCAACAAAGGGGTACGAGTGATTTGGAGAAGGAACTTTCTGAGGTGGCCTCTGGAGGAGCCTGCTTCATTTTCTATCCCTTAATCATGCTAGGCAGCCTAGGGAGGTGGTCCAGCTAAACCGGACACGTTAGCTGCCTAAGGTTGAGAACGGTGAGCACTCTTCACAGATGACCTTCGGTTGCAGAGCAACTTCCCGAACATTGGTGTGATACCCATCTGAACCATGGTCTTCTTGGTCCTTGAGAAGGGGTCACAGGCTTATGGGAAGGAGCTGGTCTTGCGCATGGTGTGAAGGCAATCAGAGCCAGTCTGACTGCTCGGTGCTGATAAATCGGGAGTGGTTCCAGACCAATGTGAAATAATTCCAGAGTCTCTTCACATCCTCCTCTTTGATGTCCTAGGTGTAACGCACTGTCGAAATAAATGGGCATGGATGTTGAGGCATATATCTGTGAATATATAAAAATATGTATGTGTGTGCATATAGAGGCATGTAGATCTTTTCTAAGCTCTGTGCCTGATTATTAGCTCTGCCTGCTGAATTGCTTCATTTTTGCTTTCAGAACCACTGAAATGGAACTGTATGAACAGATATTCTGAAACTGTATGAGAAGTGCATAGAAAATAATGATGTCCAAGTCAAATAATGAATGTAGCCAGTCTGGGGAGAGCTGAAGTGTTTGAGGTGTTGTCTGAGGTGGTAATAGAAGACAGTGAGTGTCTGATGACTAATTATGGAGGTGGAAGGAACGAGGGAAACAATAAATCAGGTTGAGACTGGAATAGGTGTTTTATTATGTATGATTGTGTGTGAACCAATGATTAAGACAAAGAAACTCTCTTCGCTTTCAGACTGTGCTTGTCAGTGTGGAATCTATTCCCATTACTGCACCGTTAGCTGTAAATATTGTGGCTTTGTTCGGGTGCTGTGGATCTTTTGATAAATATCTTCATAAATGCTCAAGCGTTAATGCTCTGATGTGTTATTAACATGGGTATTGTACCTGTGCACCTTAATGTTTTAAGTTAAGTAGAAAAAGAAAGGCCCAGCAGAAGTGCAAGGATCAGAAAAACATAGGAATTGGTACTGTTGTATCCAACGCAGTCTCTTCCCGAACTTTCAGTCGTAATTTTTTTGGCCTTGTGGTGAAAGAGTAAGTTCTTATCTTGGAACAGTTTGTAAAATGGGAGAATTTGTCCCCCAGGTACATTTTTTTTCTCTCATCACTGCATTACTGCTCACAGAACGGAGAGATCTACTAGAGGAAAGATCTACCACAAAGATTCAGACTGAACATATTCAGAGTTTTCCTGCACCTTCAAATTGTTCATAATCTACTAAACTAATATACCACTTGACTTGCACAGTGATGTGCATCTGAAGGGACCTTGTCTGTGCCTTTTGGAGCCTGTCCATGGGCTTCTGCTTGGTCTGGGTTCAGCAATAATGTGCCTTGCAAAAGCAAGAGGTAGCTTTGACTTTTAGCTCTCAACAGAGCTAAAAAAAAATTTTCTCCTAATATTTTTCGTCAATGCTGAATTCACCAAGTGAGACGGAGATGAAATATGGGAATTGCCAGGCTCAATCTGACCTTGGTATTCCTACAGCAGCATCTGTCTGCAGCACAGAGCAGCCCCACGTGTTCCAGAAGAAATAAATACAGCCTGAAGTATAGATATTTTTCTCAATTTTTCTTAACATTAACTATTATAACTCTGGATATCCTTATCTACGTAAGCAACAAATCTCTCTGAATGTTTTGGCCACAGGGGCAGCTTGCAGCAGTAACTTCAGCAGTTGAAATGGCAAGCGTAGTGAAAAATACTTCTGTTATCTTTAGTTTTGAAATTTTTCCTTTCTTTTTTTTTCTTTTTTTACCCCTCCATTTTCTTAGGGCAAAAAACATTATTATCATGTTCTGTGACCGGGAGCACACAAATCTCCCTGTTCTCATTTTCCAGAATGTATGCTATTTCTGACTCAGTTAGTCACCTCTTTTCTAAGATACAAGATCTCAATTTTTTTTTTCAATTTTTTTTCAATTGCTCTTCTTATTAAACTTTTCACAGTCATTTTCATTACCCACTTCTCAATACCCTCCAGTCCAGCAGTCACCCTATTGAAAGCAATGCTGTGGTCTGTTTTCTGGATCATAGAATCATTTAGGTTGGAAAAGACTTTAAGATCATCGAGTCCAACTGTAAACCTAGCACTGCCAAGCCCACCACTAAACCACATCCCTAAGCACCACATCTACACGTCTTTTTAAATCCCTCCGGGGATGGTGATTCACCCACTCCCCTGGCCAGCCTGTTCCAATGCTTAATAACCCTTTCAGTGAAGAATTTTTTCCTAATATCTAATCTAAACCTCCCCTGGAGAAATTTGAGGCCATTTCCTCTTGTTACTTGGGAGAAGAGACCAACACCCACCTCACCACAACCCCCTTTCAGGTAGTTGTCTCCCCTCCGCCCCCTCTTCTCCAGACTGAACACCCCCAGTCCCCTCAGCCGCTCCTCATACGACTTGTGCTCCAGACCCCTCCCCAGCTCCGTTGCCCTTCTCTGGACACGCTCCAGCACCTCAATGTCCTTCTTGTAGTGAGGGGCCCAAAACTGAACACAGGATTCAAGGTGCGGCCTCACCAGTTCCGAGTACAGGGGCACGATCACTTCCCTACTCCTGCTGGCCACACTAGTGCTGATACAGGCCAGGATGCTGTTGGCCTTCTTGGCCACCTGGGCACACTGCCGGCTCATGTTCAGCCAGCTGTCAACCAGCACCCCCAGGTCCTTTTCTGCCGGGCAGCTCTCCAGCCACTCCTCCCCAAGCCTGTAGCGTTGCATGGGGTTGTTGTGCCCCAAGTGCGGGACCCTGCACTTGGCCTTATTAAACCTCATGCAGTTGACCTCTGCCCATTGATCCAGCCTGTCCAGATCCCTCTGCAGAGCCCTCCTACCCTCCAGCAGATCAACACTCCCACCCAACTTGGTGTCATCTGCAAACGTACTGAGGGAGCACTTGATTCCCTCATCCAGATCATCTATAAAGATATTAAACAAAACTAGATAAAGATATTGAATGGAACTGGATGAGACAAGCCACTGGTTTATAGGTTGTTTCCATCCCGTTCCTCCTGCATCTCAATATTACTCTTTTCTTTGATCACAGTTTCACATTACATGAAAGTGTTGGCTAAGGATCCCTAAAAAAATCCGTACCTCTTACCCGAACTGATACAGGGAATTTAAAACTTGACAAGGTTCTGGGTGGGTGAGGTTTTTTCCTTCTCTGCTTTACTTCATATTCTGACAACATAATTTCTCACTTTGTATTTCTCCAGTCTTTTTTTTTTTAGTGGGATAGGGCTCTCTATTGTTCCTTATTCAGTCCTGACCTTAGGCTTGATTTACCTTGAAAATACTGTGTATAGTAGATTTTTTCACCTATCTTTTCACCCTCTTATTCCCTTGTACTTATAAATGTAGTAAGTGGTGCAGACACAGCCCTCCGTTAGCCTCCAGAGATACTACACGCTGACCTTTCATCTTAAACTTTGTCTTCTGTCTTTTAGTCAGTTTTTGATCCAGTTCATTTGTTTTCTTTCTCACAGTACAAGCTGGAATATTTTCTTTTTTTTTTTCTGGCATCTGTGTGTAATCACAAATGCATTTGACCCTTGTAGCAGCTTTTGATTTTAATTCCTTTGTGTGAAACATACAAAAAACCCCAAACACCGAAACAAAAACCTCTACAACACTTCCAGAGAGCACACTTCAGCATTTTGCTGCCTATTCATGTGAAGTGTACATCTAAACAAGCGGTACTAAATATGCCTTTAGTTACATGCCACGCAGCCTACAGCTCTCAGAGCGTGGGTCTGCGTGACTGGTCAGACACAGAGACATGGTAGGAGGTTATCTGAAGATGTTTAAAAGCCAGCATGTGCATCTATTGCTAGTCATTGCCTCCTGTCTCATCTTCCTCAGGATGCTCATGGACCTGGCATGGTCTCCAAGCCAATTTGACAACATCTAAATTCTCTGCTCCCCTCTGGTTTGCAGAGACATCTCCTGATGTGCTTTTGTTCCCTCCTGATGTGCTTTTCCTTCCCTCAGACCATACAGGCAGCACAAACCAGGTGCTGTGGATCTCTGAGGCTTTCAGAGCTTCTTCCTAGTGCACGGGAGCCATCTAGCAGAGGGCTTGATTGGTATTTTTAGTGGCTTTTTCTCAAAAAGGGAAAAAGCTGGTACTGTGAAAATTGGAAACATTCTTTTCTGTGCCTGGTGACTCCTGAGCCCTGGCTGGGAAACCGCTTCTCTGGCTTGCCTCGAGCACGGGGAGAGGCACTGATGGGAGCCCAGCAGAGACACTCCAGCTTAAGGAGAACACTTTCCTGCCAGCACCTTGTTGTACGGTTCTCTATGACCTCTTCCCAGCCTCTCCGTATCTCCTGCAGGATAGCTCACGCCAGGAATTCGGGGCTGTAGCTACCCTGAAGTCACATATTAGGCAATGCAGTATGTAAGATCCTCAAACAAAAGTTGGCTGCTTGGACTCTGCCCCTTTCCCCACCCTGCCATCCTCACAATTAACTCCTCCTGTTCCTTTTCCAGGCGAAATTTTGAAAATGCCCTTGCGGATGGTTCCGGGGTAGGGTGGCAGGAGAGGGGTAGGGCAGAAGCAAGCGCCCGGGGAAGAGGGGGGAAGGATGGGAAGCGCGAGGGGAGAGGAGAAGACCCGAGAGCCTGCGAAACCCAGCAGAAGGGCTCCAGCAGGAGATGCCAGGGGACAGCAGAGGACACCCAGGGCCCCTGTCATGGGGTGAGCAACAGGAGAGCAACTGATTATTATAATTATTTGCAACCCCTTTTAGCAAGGAAGAACTAACTGGCGGTGCCATTTATTCCCAAGCATTCTTCCCTAATAATACCCTCAACACAGCCTGTTCCATCGCTTTTGTGAGGCATGTTTTTCATCTTCAAACTCAATTTCATTTATTAGAGACTTCACCGTATGTGACACAGCGTGCACACAACAAGTGCAGCACGGATTCATTTTAATTATTGTGTGTTACCAGGAGGTACAGTGTGTTTGTGCCGGTGGGCGAAAGGGTGAGGAGGGGGTGTTATCTATTTTGTTGCTGTGTCACGTATCACAACTGTAAGGTGATGGGGCTTTCTGAATTGCGTTTTAAATTTGGAATCGAGACATTTGGTGGCTGTTAGTGCTCTATGCCAGCCGTAGCGCAGGGAGAAAGCCTCCAACCAGCAAGCACCCATGTGGCTGCAATAAATAGTCTGAGATAACAGACACCTCTCTGAAGTTTTTGTTAGAAAGTCAGCCAGAGGACTCCACTCCGGGCAGTGGCTAATGATATCTGAATGCTGCTCTTTATGCGAGTGTGATAGTATATAGGGTTTTTTTCAAACTGGAATGAATTTGTTGTAAGATGAGTCAAAATATCATTTCAGTTGGGTCTTCGAAGGAGGATTAGAAGCTGGACTCAGAAACCATGTTTTCTAGGCTGACTCTAACATTTTTTATTTTTCTGAACTGGAAAATTTTCCTTTCCTTTGCACAGAAATGAGGAGGACTTCTATCCTGCAGCTCGACATACCCCACTGGCTTTCTGCTCAGTGGTGTGATACAGATGTGGAAAGCATAAACTGGAGCATAATTTTAATTCAGATAAATTATTTTTTGAGGAAGTTTGCCTTTTTTTTTTTAAACTGACATAACAGGTGGAGCCATTGTGAATGTTTGCGCTGTTAGAATTGCCTGTTGTAGAAGGGACCAATGCAGAAACCGGAGAGATACTGATAAACCTGAAAAAGTGTAGAATAAAACAGCGGAAATTATGAGAAGCTTAAGGAATTGACTTTGGAAGGAAGAGGTTGCAAGTATAATCTAGAGGAATTTGTGTATTTTCTCACTACTTGCATACAGCTATAACTTTAAAAGTAGGGTCAACACTGTGTGCTTTGAGCAGTGTAAGAGGCAAAGCATAAACTTACGGGAGACACAGCAACTCATGCAGGAGGGAAAATGGGGTGATACATTTTTCATCTTCCTAATGCTGTTGCAAACTTAAACTTTAAGGGACTACTGACGGTTGTGGCTAGGGCTGCTACTTGGTGTCCCTGGAAAGCCAGGAACCCTGTGGCTGTTGAAGAGATTTAATTACTCTGGGTTGATGTAGATGTAACTGAGAGCTGGATTAGTGAACGCTATTTCCTGGGCTGTGTTTAGTGAAAGGTCCCTTGGCTGGTGGTGGGGAAGAGCAGACATTAACCCAACTCCACACTTAGGGTGTTTTGCTGTCTGGGCCCTGTGTCACATCTAAAGACAACCACCAGTAGTCCCTACCAAATAATAATGTAATGTATAACAACTGTGCTGAGTATCATTTGTTATTAACGCTTTCCTCAAAACAGTTAAGAGAATTCATTAAAGGAGCGTTTACTCTTTGATGCTACAAGTATGTCAATGTCAATGCCAGGGAAGATGTGATTCATAGTAGATGGAAGCAAACCTCTACTATTTTCCATCTAACTGGCACAAGTACTAGCTGCAGTGAGGTTATGTAGCGTGAGCTTTGTCATACCTTGTACACAGCAAGGGGTGTGAGTTTGGGCCAAATCTTTACTGTTACTGGTGCTTGAGCCACTCTGGCTGAAGCAGTTGCCATCATCTCGCTATCCTTTGCAGGCAGACAAAACTCTGTTAAGCAGCAGCTTGCTGTTAATCTTTGCAGGATTATTTTACTGAACTCAGCACCTCTAAAACACAAGCCCTGGGAAGACAACACCAACATATGGATTCATTGTACACCTATTTAATGGCAACAGAATCAACCTAACACAAGGAATACTGAGTCAGGAGCGTTGGAGATACAGGGTCTTAGTATGTATTTGTAAGGTTCAAGTACAAATGTGAATCTGTTTTGGAGAAAATAGCATCTGCTTATTAGAAAACATACTTCTGTGGAATTTTTGACTGCTGAGGACTAGCAAGAAATGTTTCGTATTATTGAAAAATAGATGGGTTAGTTTGGCAATAAGGGAGTAAATAATGTGTGACTGACCAGAAACTGATATGAAGGCGCTGTTATTCTGATATTTTTTTTAAAAAATTCTTTTAATATGATCAAGTAATTCTCTTACTCTGGAAATTCCTATAGAAAACTTCCTAAAAGACATTGTATACACTGTAACTGTGACACCAACATTTTAGTGAAGGTGGTAGGAAAAAAAAAGATCATTTCCTTTGGAAAGAATGGCATGTTGCCTAAGGATTATCTACACACACACATACACACACACACACAAATGCCATTGTTTTGGCCTGATTTTACTTTAAACATTGAAAAAAAATTCTACTATACAACCATAGAATAGTTTGGTTTGGAAGAGACCTTTGAAGGTCATCTAGTCCAAACTGTGCTAGACCCTCTCCAACAGGTCTGTGTCTCTCCTGCACTGAGGGCTCCAGAGCTGGACGCAGCACTGCAGGGGGGTCTCCCCAGAGCGGAGCAGAGGGGCAGAATCCCCTCCCTCGCCCTGCTGGCCACGCGGCTTTGGGGGCAGCCCAGGATATGGTTGGCCTTCTGGGCTGGGAGCACACACTGCCGGCTCACATCCAGCTTTTCATCCACCAGGACCCCCAAGTCCTTCTCGTCAGGGCTGCGCTCGGTACCTTCATCCCCCAGCCCGTATTGACACAGGGGGTTGCCCTGACCCAGGTTCACTTGGCCTTTTTCAATGTCATGAAGTTCACATGGGCCCACTTCTTGAGCTTGTCTAGGACCATCTGGATGCCCTACTATGGAGGTTTTCAGTTTTGTTCTCTACTTTTGTTTTGTTATTTTGTTTCCCACTGACATGCAGAAATTTTTCAGTGAAAAAGCTGACAAAACAAACCAAAACCTAACTGGAATCTTCCAAGACAACAAAAAAGTCATTGTGTTTTCAGGTGGAGTTGATCAGTTTGAGCAGTCTGTGTTTCAGAGAGAAAATCTTACTGTAAATTAAAAAGGAGTTTTATGTTCTTTATCCATCTTATATTTAACTGATGGAAAGCTGAGGCCATAGGTTAATATGATACCAAGGTGGTTTGTTCTTAAAAGCAAGAGTTATGGCTGCTTGCTTCTTAAAGACCTCTGATTGCCTGGCATGATTGATTGAAATCCAAACCACTTGCTTTGAATAACAAATTGATTGTTGTGTGCATTTTTGATAATACAGCGATTTGTTCTCTTGGGTATAATATTCTAATCTCCGCTTCATTTATCAACAATGAATCAACAATTCAGCTCTTCCTCAGGCTGAGGTTTGGCATGGTAGCTGTGACACTCTTGCACAGTTCCAGACTCCGAGGTGAAGATACCCCCTCCCTGCAACATCTATGCACTCGTCTCAGTATGCATTTCATAGCACTCTTTGGCACCTACCCTATTGCTTGTTTTAGAAATGTAAATGTTTAAGTCAACAGCAGACATCAGAATTTGTCTGTTCTTGAGATTTTAAATTTCTTGTTTGTGCACAGAGTCTCTCTTTCCTCTCTACTTCTGTGCTCTGACTCTGTTCTCATCTTCTGATTTGGTTGACAAGGTGTTGGTTCAGTCTTTCAACCAGCACTGTGCTCCAGAGCTTCAGTCATCCCTCGAAGAAAATGGTCAACGCACAGTGACAGATCTATGGTCCTCCTGGTCTTAGCATTTGCAGCATGAAAAGCTGCAGTTCCCAGGGAGTAGTGCATGGTAGTCAAACTCAGGGTACTCCATGTGGTGACCGTTTCATAACAAGTTGCAGAACCTCTGCAGTTGTTGGTCTCTCTTTTTCTCATGGTTGTGCCGTGTTCCCTCCACACCCCAGAGTCTGATGGGTTTGTGTTACTATGTATCCCAAATGAGATACCATCCGTCCTGAGGAAAGCAGAAGTCCTTCACCAGGAGAAGTGGAGGGTGAAAGGAGATGGAAGACACAGCATCCTTCCCCCATTTGTGGTGATTGATCACAGATCTTTAACCATATTGAATACCTGCGTATTGCTGTCAGTCAAGATGTTTCCATAGAAAGCCCACATGTAAGACAAGTGGAAAAGCATACAGTCTGAAAGGATATATGCTCTGATAACTTCTCAACACCATCACGTGCCCTCGTAGCCACAAGCTCATGGACAGTAATTCCCTCTTGGCATGCAACAGGGCAGGGCTTTTCCACTGCTCGCAGCTTACTGAGAAAGCCACAGCACATCTGTTCGGTAGCTTGAGCCATTGAGCATTCTTTGCATAGCCTGCCTAGATAAGCTGTCACTCTTGATTTTTAAAACATTTCACAAGAGAGAGTCAGCCTAGAATGGAGAACCTCTTCTGAGCACCATCTTGCAGAGGCCCTTCTGCTTACAAACACATGCTGCGCGAGGCTACCACCATCATGTCTTATGTCAACAGGGGATCGTGTCCTCTCTGCTGCAGCAAAGCACACGGGTGTATCTACCCTCCATCAGTCACCAGCTGTCCTCTGTTTTGCATTTATTATATTTCTAGATCAATGTTTTTATCCACTCTCCCATGTTGCCATTCAGATTTTAGAGATGCTCCTTAGAACGTCTCTTTCCTTCAGACTCTCTCTGGAAAACAGATTTTGCTTATCCTTTTGAGAAGTTGGTCTCCTGTTCTGTTTCTCTGGATGTTAGGCTATGATGACTGGGGACAGAAGAGGGAGTGTGTACACAAAGGCTCTCATTAGCCTGGGGATGCTAATTTCCTTAAGCCTTAGTGATAGTCAACCAGGGAATGATCCAGAGCACTTAAATTCAGCTTGCTCCTCTGAGTGTCCCTAGAGAATTGTCTGTCTCTCTCCATTGCCGTTACAGATGACTATGTTGGTAAATATTTGTCTTTATGAATATTTCCTTGTTTGTTTAACACCTTTAACGGTGATTTTTTCTGTTTCTTTTGCTTTATACTGTATTTTTTCCATGCTGAGCAGAATCCACCACACTGGGGGAGTGGGCTGCTTTGTTAGTATTACTACATTTTGACTTACAGTTGGTTGCGTTTTTAACCTATGGAGTCAGGAATTTCCAGCACAAACTTCAGTTAATATGTATCTCACCAGTGTAGAGTCTAAGCGTTGTGGACAAGCTTATGGTTTGGTTTCACTACGTAGTGCTATACTGAATTCAGTTACGATGTTCTTGGTTAGAACAGCCAGGGACACGGCTAGATGATGTTTCCTACAAACGTTGCCCACATCCCTGCTGCCACATTATTAAACAGGTCAGATTTGGAGTACAGAGAGTGCTTAAAGACCTTCGAAAAAAATATATTTGTTTTTACAATTTGTAAAAGCTAAAATTAGCAAAACAAAGCAAAAGCATGCCATTCATCTCTCAATTACTGTCCCAATTGTATATGCTGGTTGCTGGATGATATTTGTGAATGTTATCGCTCCCAGAATGTACTTGTTAAAAAGCCATTTCTCTATTTCTGTTGCAGTGAACTATTTCGTAAAAAATGGTACAGAAGATGTGTTAATGTGCGGCAATAGCACTGATGCTGGGTAAGTGCTTTAAAAAGATCTTTACTTCTGATTTTTTTTTTTACTTTTTTTTTTTTTACTATGTTTTCCTTCAGTTCTGTCCACTTCTTACCAGCATGAGGTGTATATTTCAACTTCCTTGTGTCAGTCATAATAGGAGGTAGGATAATGACAATATTGTGCATAGTAATACAATTTTCTGGGCTGCAGGGAAGGGAAATTTGTGTGTGTCACTTATTCAGGTCTAAAATCTTTAAGGGCCTTATTACAGTTCTTTTTCAATACATTTGAATTTCTCAGTAAAAAAAACGGTGAAAACTAAGCAACACTTTGGTGAGTGGAGGGTATTTTAGAGGAAATGAAAGATGAATGGAAAGAGAAAAGCTGGAGGGATTTAGACTGATGATGAATTCTTGGCTTTTGGCAAAGGAAGATAAATAAATCAACAAATGCCAGTCCCAAAAATAACATGCTTTGGAGGTGGGAAGGTACTCAGTTGAGACTTCTGATCTACATTTGTACATGATATGTTTATAGACTACATGTGTTTAATTTTCTTATAATTTAGATGAAGAAGAGATCCAGAATAATTCCTGTGGTATACTAACTTACTCTGCATAAAGGACTTTATTCATATCCCTACCATCTGTAGATGCTAATGGTTCCTCCTGCATCCAGTTCGCAGGGTCTCAGTGCGTTGTCTGAGTGTGTGGTTTTATTTGACAGATTCTCATGATCTTGATGGAAATGGAAGAGTTCGGGTGGGACGGAGAGAGATAGGATCTTATGTGGGCAGAGGAGATTATAAACTGTGCAAATATTGTAGGCTGTCAGGAGTTGTAGGAAAAGGAAGAAAAGACCTTAGACTGGTGGGATGGATGAGCTTTTGATTTAAATACGTGAGAGTATTTGAATCAGGGAGGTGGATGACCTGGGTCAAGTGAGGGGAGAAGTTGAGATGATCTACTTTTGGAGGGAGATGTTTTGAGTTGGTAGAAATAAATATGTAAGACTGAAAAAAATAAGTGTGAAAAGAAGCGCGTGTGCACAAGGAGACAGCAGGAAGATGAAGGGAAGGTAAAATCTAAACTTGCTTATGGACAGGATGGCGAAAAAAGCCATGGGGTCCTGGAGAGAGACATTTTACTTTCTGCTGCTACTGTCTACACCCATATTTACATAAAACAACGGGAAAGCTGTAGTGTCAGCCTTCCCTCTGCATGTCTTGTGTGTCTGATCTGTATTGCCAGTCTCATTTAGACTGTAAGCTCTTTGGGCAGAGGGCCATGCTTTCCTCTTTGTTCCAAGGAAGGTACGCTGTCAGCATTCATTAATTAAGTGCTTTATTGATTATAATACATTGCACTTATCCAGGCTCAGGGTGGACTCTATGACTACTGGGATGTTTCCTGGGCATCCCAGGATTTGGCAATCTATCTATGCTGGTGGACCTCAGCCTTTGCTAGCCAATAGGCAATAATATGGAGGAAGAAATGTTCTGCACAGCAACAAAGTTTTGCACAGCATGAAATATTACACATTGTTCTCCCTGATGACCTGAACTGTGATGGTGGCCAGCTGCTAAGGTCATGTACAATGTCAAAAGGGTTGATTTAGATTATAGAGACTTTGTGAGGCATAGTTTAGGAACTGCTGCTTTGGAATTGCCCAAATGGTGGAAAGTTAAATACCGATCCAAAATCCATGGAGTATCTACCTATTAGTAGCCTGTATGGATTTAAGGGTTGGGTTCTAGCAAGGCATATTAGCAAAAACACTTTTATCTCCTTCACTAGAAAGTCAATAAATTGCAATGTCAGCAAAAAGCCATGACTGGAGAAAGCCTCTAGTGGAGGCACTATACTATGTGAGAGAGTCACAGCCTGAAACAGCTAAGGGAGAACTTCCAGCTCTCGTGTATAACAGGAGTAAAATGCCACCCCCATGTTTAGAGTCCTAGTGCTTTTGACAAGTACATAAAAACTATCGGTGTTTGTGCCATTAAGGGAAACCCCCTTTCCCTTTGTGCATCAGTTCTTTCTTCTTCAGCATCTTGTTGTTTTAGTTAAGTATTTGATACAACTGGGTAAAGTTTGGTTTTAAATGCCTAAAAATGAGCAATAAATATGCCTGCTTACACTGTTTTTTAGCTCAGGACTAGCAAGTATTGTCTCACCTGCTATACTTTGCACAGAGTTCCTGCTGTTTAAAGACATGGAGATATTAGGAAGATGATCCTAAGGCCTCAGAGGACTTGCAAAATTGTGTATGCCCATCTGTTTAGGACAGAGAGACCATCATTTACAGGCTGACATCTAACAGAGTGAGATTTGTTTTTTCTTATCCTTCAATGGTCAAAGCCAAGAGCAAATGCGTTCAATAGTAAAACACAAAATCTGAATGTGTAGGACCTTCTGGGACAGGCTGCACCACAGGATCAGGGGAGGTGAGTTAAGAGTGAGTGGATGCATCGGACTGTGGTTCCCCCATCTGTTAGTAATGCAATTAATGGCAAGTGAAGATGCTTAAGTTGGGAACACATCAAGGCATCAGGAAGGGGGATCAGGAAAGACAGTTGGCGAGGTCACGTCTAAGTGTTCACAGCATTTTTGGAGTGTGCTTCTGCACCCAATTTGGAGCTTGAATTTGTCAACCCCTGGGGTACCCTGAGGACCCAAAGGAGATGTGAGGAAGGGTGGTGTCATGTATGCACCCCCAGAGGGGTTTGCTGTTAGAGTGAGGCGTATCTGTGTTGTGGCTGGGATATTAAATCTCGAGGTAATTGACAAAGCCATTTTAGTGCATTTTTAAAAGCATGTTAATGACACTCTGAGGTTTGGCTGGTTGTTGTTATTATAGAAGAGTGAAAAAAAATTCTAAATAAATCTACTATGGCAACTATTAGGTGATGAGACTCAGATGGTCTGATGTAAAAGTGTGTGGTGATGGAGACTGCAACCTGAGCTGGAGCAGCAGGCTGAAATCAGCAGGGAAATGATCATCACTAGATGCTCTATCACAGACAACCTAATTATCTCCAAGGTGGGGCCTTTATTACATTACTAGAAGGGACTGTTTTCTGAACAAGCACCCAAGCTGCCAATAAAGCAGGAGGTAATGGATCTAGCTAATATTGATTCTAGTTCAGAAGGGATTTGAGTAGATGTATGTCACTCAGCAGTAGCAAACAAGTCTCTAGTACTTTAACTGGCAGCTGGAAGAAAAAAACGTTTATTTATGTTTTTAGGTGTGCTCAAGCAACCTCAAGGAGCTACATTAAAAATCACATTGCAGAGACGTGGTAGGAATACTGTGGAGATGGCATATTTCTTGTTTGCACAAGGACTAACCTGTCGGTGGGTTTTCCCACATGATGCCTCAGAAACTTCCTTCACGATGCCTGAAATTTGATTTTGTTTCATTTAATCAAATAAAACTTCTGTGTTGTTTTTAATTTAGTTTATCCAGCTGCATTTTTCCCCTTGATGTACTGCAAGAATTTGCTTTGTATTTACAAGGAACAGATAGTCCAATGGAAACAAGAGGTAATGTTTGGAGTAGAAGGAAAATCAAATAATTGTGATCAAAGATGCTCTTTTGCTCAAAGTGAACACTAGTGACGCGTGCTCGCTGTTTCACATCAAGCACAGTCAGAACACTACATTAATGGAAAAATCCTCTGCTCTCAGATGTGTGTCAGAGATTGGTCAGACACTGGAAGCAGTTCTAGCAGCAAGGCTCTTTTATTTAAAAAAAATGTAGAATAACAAGAATTATTCATGTTTCTAGATGTGTTTCAGGGTTAGATTTGGTTGTTCTTTTGGATGTTGCTGCACTGGAATTTGTCCAAGTTGATTCTCTTTGCACTTTCAGCTTCTTGTATTTGATTTTGTTAAAATAAATGCAGAAAGCTCAGATAGATTGTCTGATTTTCAAAGAGATTACAAATTCTATAAATTTGCATTTCAACTTAATTCCAAGTGTAGTGGCTTATCCAATTTGAACACCTTGTTTTAGCCCTGAGCAAGGTCCAGTAAGTATCCGGTACTATGATCAAACTGTACCAGATATGAGCTAGGAGTAGAAGCTGAAAGCTGCTCTAGCCTTTATGAGATCCTACCTTAGCATCAAGTGGACTGTGCATTGCAAGGGCTGTAGGAGAGCAGGTTATAGCAAGTAGCATCATACACTGCTTATAATCTGGCATCACCGGCCTTTTGAAGGCATCTACCCTACTGTACGAAAGTTTGCTCTTGAGGGCAAAATTACCAGGTATCCACAGATGAGTATTTATGGAGATAGTGCCAAAGGGAAGGCCTGTAGTCAGACACAGTGCTTTAGGATGTGCTCGGGGACCTACAGCCAGGACAAACCCCGGCACTCTGTGCCTGGCCCCAGGCAATGGGACATGACCAACAGCAGGCGAGAAGTGAGGGAGCCTCCAAGGGCACTGCTGTCCTGGTCCCATGTTCAGATCCAACAAGGCGTCCTGCTAAAGCACATCAGCAGTGCCTCTACCAGGTATCACCCTGCTGTGATCATCAGACCAAATCTCCCCACGAGTGGGCTGTGGGAACCGTTGCATGTCAAGCTGCGCCAACCTGCTTCACGTTGCTCATGCAGTTATGGCTTGCTCCTTCTCCGTGACTATTAATCATTCATTTTGACGAAATGACCAATACTGCAGATTCCCATGCTTCCCCACAGAGTAAAGGCTTACAGGGGCTACAGCAGCGTGGAATTATCTGTCCATGAAAAAGAAAAATACATTTAAGCTCCAAAGCATTTCCACTTTTATCCCGTTGTAATTCACAGGGACATTTTTCTGCTGTGCTTTGACTGCTGGTTTTTCTTCCCCTTCTGCCTGAAGGTTTGGAAGAGCAATAGAAACAGCAAGAAAATTTGTCCATCAAGAGAAAGAGGAACAGACAAGATGCTATCAACGTACAAAGTAAACAAGCAGGAAAAAAGAGAAACTTATTTCTGTTCTTTTTACTTTTTCACTTGCAACTACAACAGGGAGCTGGCTTTTCACAAAAGTGTGCACGTTTTAAGTCAGTTGTGTCCCTTTAGGATCTCAAGGTCAGGCTGCTCAATTTTTTCACAGGATATGTCCTGTATATTCAGCTCATGGGCAGGAATAGTCTACGAGCTCATACTGACGATGAAGGCATTATTTGCATCGTGTCTGTACTTGATATTGCCAGATTGTATGTACTTGGTATTACCAAAAGACTAGTGAATAGGAAGGAAAAACAGCCAGTAAAGCTACTTCAGGATGCAACAGGGAAGCACCTTTGGCAACAGCATCCTAGTAACTGTTGCTATAGAAACTTTAGCTACCTTTATCCTCACTATGACCTTGATATTTCTTAACAGAGTACATTGAAATAATGTATAGCATGGGGCAAGGTTCTAGATGATTTGGGAAATTCTGCTGTCACTGAGCTTATTGCATATAAGGGGTGAAGGAAGGATCATGTGGTATAATGCTCCTCAATATTTTTGAGTGAGTCCTAACTCTTTCTAAAGTATCATCAGAAAAAAACTTTGTTTCCTTCTGTGTTGTGGCATTTTACTAAGGTAATTAATACCAACACATACAATTGCATCAGATGCCTGTTTTCATAGTCACCGTGAGTACCGAAAGCAACATTTTTATGGCAGGTTCTCCACGCCACCACACTGGGAGCATATTCATCACTTTGATCTCTCTGAGCTACAGCAACATTCCTTTGCCTTTATGCATCCTGCGCACGGTGATTTAAAGCTTCTTGCATAGGCTTATCACACCCCTTAAGGGTAGAGGAGAAACATGCACCGCGCAGCGGAGCAGCGCTGCTATCAGATGCTTCCACCAATGCCGCTTTGCACAGCCCAGCGCTGCAGAGCCTGGAACGATGTGTATGTCTGCCAGAAGAACACGTCAAGCAGCATGCTCTCCCACAGCTCTTAGTCCCCCGACTGCGAGCAAACCACCCAGTAACACAGCCCCAACCGCGCTGGAAATTGGGGAACCGCAGCAGACAATAATGCACCCAGTCAGTTCTTTTATTCTGCTGCTGGCAATTGGGACCGCTGCAGTTCGGAGTCGCCTGAACTTAAATCTGTATTATTATTTTTATTATTATTATTACTGTCTTAATATAAGAAGGCCCCAGATTCAGGCTCTGTTGTGTTGGATGCTGGGCGAGTACGGTGAGGAGAGGCCCCTTGGCTTGACGAGTTTGCGTTTCAGAGGTAAAAGTCCGTGGATGGGTTGGGGCGAAGATGGTGCTCAGATGTCTTAGTTGCATATACGTACTCCCGAGGAGTGACAGGAATGGCCAAGGTCAGGAGAAACAACCAGTCACAGGTGATCTCTGGACTAGCCAACTTTGTCAGACAGGTCTATGGTCTGGCAGTGTATGTTTAACCTGCTGGTGAATGGGTCCATCACAGGGAGCGGGCTCGCGGGGAGCTCCGGCATGCGCCTAGTGGGACTGGTGTGTTCATAACACTCGCCAGACTCAGTTCAATGGGATACAGCCGGCTGACGAGTGGGAAAGGCTGGAAGAGCTGGTGCAGTGAGGAAGGGGATATGGTTCCCAAATGTGGCGTCTTCAAACATCACCAAAGTGAGGATATTTTGGAAAGAATGAAATGTGTTGTTTAAACTTCCAGAGCTAATAGCCTAATTACACCCCAGATTAGTAAGCAATATTAACAAACTTTACTACCAATCTTCAGACTGTACAGCATACCTTAAATTAATTTAACTTGATTCTGATGTAAATCGCATAAACTTTTCCACCCACTCTGTGTTGGTTACAGTGACACAAGAATGAGGATGGTTTGCTTGTGGTGAGAAAGCCTCTCACTTGAGTATGAGAAAAACCACAAAGCAAGCGTATCACCTGAAAGGTGCTGCAGGGGCCATGGGCATAACTTTATGTATTATACAGGCTTAGGGGCAACAATACCAGTCCCCACTCCTAGGGATCAGTGGTGTATTTGGAAGATCGTGTCTCTGGTTAAACAACAGCAGAAGGGGTTAAATCCAAATCCACTCAATTCTTAAGGATGGGTAATTATTACCTCTTTATCAAAGCTGTAACAAGCTCATCAGCCACATGAGAAAAGCAGACTGACTATGGGCTACAGTCTTCATTAAGCAGGAAGCTGTCATTATGTTTATGATGATAAATTGTTGCCCTACGTTTTGTTTGATGGGTTAGACAGAAGATCCGGTGTCTGGCCACTGGACTGAGTGAGAAGAAATGAGAGTTTGCTTACCTTGCTGCAGCATGAAGTCTAAAAAAAGCCACCTTGCAGCAGAGGGAGTTCCTCCTCTCGCTGTTTGCATGTGTGCATGGGGAGATCTGACGTCTCAGGCTGACACCGGTGGTTTTCCACCTGCCTGAACAAGTAGCCAGTGGGGGAGTCTGAAACATTTTTGTGGGTGCAAGTCTGTGGCATGCGCAGTCTGTGGGTGCTCTGAGCCTGTGAGCAAGCCTGCTCGTAGGCATCTCCTTCCCTTTGCTCCTCCAGTTTCAGCTCCTGGTCGATGTTGCTCTACACTCTTCTTATTTTTGTTTCTTGGTTTGTTTTTTATTTTTTCCTGGGGCATTTGCTTGGATTTGCTTGTACTTCCTTCCTTTCAGACCATTGGCACCCCTTGCTCTAAAAAATGCCCTTCAAAGTCTCTCTGACCCTCTAGATGCCTGGAGTGAGAGCTGCTGGGGGGTCCTAGTCAGACCTACCCAAGGCGGAGCATGCCTCTGCGAGTCAGGTGGCAATAGTGGGGAACTGTAAGTCAGACCCTCCAACCATGATTAGTCTTTAATATAACAAAAGGAGAAAGAGCAGGGGAAGGAGAGCGACCTGTGGCTTTCAGGCAGAGCGAGCACCTGCCGACAGCAGCTCCTGGCTTTGGCTGGGGTGCTGCTGCCTTTCGGCCCCTTTCTCCCAGTCGCCCTTACAACATCCGTTTTTAAAAGTATTGCCCTGTTTCAGGATGGGTGGTTTTATCTTGTCAGGTAGGAGAAACTGTTAGTCTAAGGATATTTATCTGTTCCCTCCCCAAGCTCTGCACGGTATGCACTCCTCGTTTGGCTGCGGTTCTTCTCCCTCAAAGGCAAGAAAGTGAGAAAACATGGAAAGTGCAGAGAAAAGCACTCAGGCCTGTGACCAAAAGGAGATCTAAGCCTCTTGTTTGTGGCCTGAGGACTTTAGCACAAGGAGGCAGATTGAGGAACACTCTACCATGCACATCAACAAGCCTTGGAGGCTGCGGGCGGCCATCTCGCAGGGTGTTTCCATTCCTCTGGAACTGGCCATGTGTCAAAGACATCCGCTATAAATGTTTCAGCTTGGTTTCTGCATTCTTGGGCTTAAGCTGTGACCTAAGCAGGAACACTAAAGGGGCCTTACCACAATATGTTTTTCTTTTTTTAATTTTTGGTGTGTCTGTGGTATGCACTTTATCTCCCATTATCTCTTCTTTTATAAACAATTTGGTGTAGCAAGCCATAGCGTGCTTCTGCAACCTGCACCAAATGAAAGCGCAGCCTTTGCCTTACAGACGTCGTAGCTGACATCAGCAGCTCTTTGATGCTAACTCCTGGTAACACACGGACAACCCTCCCTGTATTTTCAGGAATGAATGTTACGATCTAGCACACGGTTGTTTTACAAATCTTCTTTTATTGCACAACCCTATTGGCCACCACAGTCTGGATCAGCAGGTTACTTGCCTTGCCTAGATTAAACTCTTGAGCCAGAGCATTTTGTAATTATGCCCCTCAGCTACGACTCTGGCATTCCCAATCTGTGTTATTTAAAAGAAAGCTGTTTCTTATGTTCTTTAATTTCCTGTACCAATGCCAGCTTACAATGGTGATTACAGCCTGATGGATAGGTAGATAGACTGATGCTTTTAACTTTTCTGAATCAATGACACTAATTTTATTGTGATCAATTGAAGAGCATCCTGTGAGGCTCCTGTGGAGGATGTTATATTTATGTAGCTTGTTGTTGTTGCCCATCTCTGTGCATCAGAGGAGAGTGCAATCCTGTGAAATGCTTCCCCGAGGTAAAAGAAGCTAAAGAGTTTGCTGAAAAACCCAAAGGGGAAGGCTTAATATTATACATCGAAGGCGCTTCAGCAAAATCTCGAGACTCCTTAAAAAAATCCACAGAAAATATAGTGTGAGTTGCAGAATAATATTCTCACGTGAGGGTCTTACACCTAAATGTAGAGTGTTTTTTCGGGGAAGCATCACTTTGTTTTCCTCTCGGTGTTTTTAAGGCATTCCCACATCCCATGGGTTATCGCTTCTGCCAGCTACAAAAGAGGGTGAGTAAGAATAAGGAGTTGAAAAGTAAGGTATTTTGTCTCAAGTGCCTAGTCTGCGTAAGAAGGATGTGAGCCGGCATTAATAGCATTTTCGAGATGGAGTTCATGCTTTTTGTGCTGAAGACACCTTGTTTGAATGCTCTTACACCTGAACATAATATTAGAGAACCCTGTACGCTCACTGCGGAGTCATACACCTCTTTTCACACCAGCAATCTATCGCTGAGCGGAAAAGCTTTTAGAGACATGTAAAGACAGAATGAAACGTGACAAAATGCTAACTGTATTATAAACAGAAAATATTAGTCTGAGGTACCATTGATCAGTTCCACAGTTAGAGGAGTTGCATCTCCGTGTCCTAGGACTTTCCAAGCAGTTGTGGTAAAGTCCTTTGAGCAGTTGCTGTAATGTTCTGCATCGAAACAATTTCCCCAAGAAGCAACATTGGCAGATTGGCAGTGAACCTAAGAGTGACTTCGTAGCCTCTAATCTCACGGTGCCGAGAGGTTCCTGTGAAAATACATCTAAGTGCAAAGCTCCTAATATCACCTTTCTTTCAGACTCTCTTGTTCAAAGTGGTGAAGAGATTAAGAGGAAAGTTTCTGTCATACTGAAATTAAAGGCAAAATCTCCATTTTGCCTAAGATTTTAGGCAGTTTATTCTAGATGAAACCTAACTTCCAATCAACTGCCCCGTCTAGGATTAAGTTCACCACTAAAGTAATCGCCATCCATTTTCTCACAGCTGCATTCAGATGTTTTAGCCGTTAGCAATGACGCTAAAATATGAGCGATGAGACTCATAGAGCTCCATAGAGCTACTTGGGACTGGTCTTTTGCGGAAGACTAAGGAACGTCTGTCCACCTCTGGACACGATCACTTAGCTTCCAGCCAAGAACAGCGTGTGAGCGCAGTCATCTTCTCATGGCAAGAGGAATGAGCCCTACAAAAATTTTCATGTCCTGTCTCGACATGATGTCTTAGCGCAAGCGAGGATCCATTTCTCAGAGCTCTTGAACAGTGTCAGCACCACGTCACTGGCACTGTAGGCCGTCTGCAGCAGCAGATCAGGGGCAGAAATCTCATGTCTCTGTGGCACAGTGACAGCAGATGCTGCCTTTGGGAGAGAGGAGATTTAGTGAAAAGGCTGCCTCAAAAAGGACATGGATATACAAGAGAGATTCAGTGTGCGTCTGCATATTTTAGGGGAAAAAAGCTGAGATTTCTGCATTTTTTTCTCTGTTAACTCAGTAATGTTACTGTAATTTTTATTTGAATGTGGCTCTTACCAGGAAACAATAGATGGTCAAATTAGGAAAAATCTAGAAGGAGGCATTTCTAGACTGGCAGGGAAAAAAAAATAGAAGTGTCTCTCTTTCTCTTTCTTTGAGATACAGTTGCTATTATCTAAATTCTCCACTGATATAAACTAACTTGTCTCTAAGGTGCCAAAAGCACTTATTTTATTCTCGCTTGTGTGTTACATTTAATTCATTAAACATCAACTGTTCTTTTTCACGTCTTATTGCTTTTTCTGAAGACTAGTGCAAACAAGGATACGCACATATTTTGCAATGCTCCAGCACGCCTTTTTTCAGCATTCAAAGCAGACTTACTTAAAAAATTGTGCTTGACTAATGACATTAAATTAAGCTTCTTAAAGTGTTGTTAAATGTCTAATGTTGGTGACTGACACCATAGATTTGTATAGCTTCAAAACCTATAGCAATGTATTCTCATCTCGACATGCAATACAGAGCTGCTGTCCTGTGCTGTAGGGATTTGATACAGTATTAAATGGATATTTTTAAAAAAACAACAAACATCCTTGATTTTCATACTGAGACATACTCTGCTTTCTCAGGAGTCAATTTCTTTTTTGAGTGGCATTTTAAATATTATTTTTATTTCTATTACTGCTTTACATTTCAATTTGTGGCAGTATTCTGCTTTGGTAAAAAATAGCAATGATTGAAACACTCTATGGGTTTTTTCTCAGAGGAAAAAGAGTCAAGAGCTGTACACATCGGATACACTCTACATGATGGTGACGTGTCTAAAATGGCTGAATATTACAATAATCATCCTATCTGATGATTTATATTGGCACAGAATTATACTGGCTTCATCTCTATCTGAAGCATAAGGACAGAGAGAGCTGGTATTACTGCAAATTCTGCTGACATCTTCTTCTCCAGATAGTTAGATGGTTCCCACCTAACAAATTCCCAAATACTGTAGGGCTCCAGGACACTGTCAATGTCCTTGATCTCGTATTATCTTCCTACGCTTCACACAGCAGTAAGCCTTCGCATATTGCTCTATGCCTTCAGTTTCTGATGGGGACGTACCTTATGTTTGGAAAGTGGCTTGTGATATGCAAGAGGTGTGGGGTCTTCTTCTGACTAATCGTATTGCACCGTTCTGTGAGAGAGGGTGGCTCCTTGACCCGCGATCTCTTCTACCTTGTGTTTCTCTTGATGATGCAATTCAGTACCTACATAGTACCGCTGCTGGCTGTAGAGCAGAGAGCTTTTTTTTCCTCCTCTGGCATATGGGGAGAGAAAATTACTTGTAAAGAATCTCAAAGTTTAATGAGAGCCAGTGAAATTCATGCTATCTGCATGTCATTTAATACGTGAATGTGCAAGACACACAAGGAAAACATTTTCCTGGCAGAAAGAGAAAAAATGTCATGACCCCAGACTACAGCTGTGAGTGGAACAAAGGGCTGGGTTTCTTAGATTAAAGTTTTAGTCCTTGCAGGGGGTGAGTGCAAGGTCAGGCATAGTAAGCAGTCCAAAAGGTGCTCAGGTGGCACACACTGATGTCATCCCACCAGTGTCAGACTATGTAACCGGAAAAGCAGGTTCACCATCACAGTATTACCCACAACTGTAACAGGAGACACCAAGTTTATGTCTCTTATTTAGGAATAAGTGCCAATAGAAATCGTATTTAAGAGCTAAAGACCTGCTTAGGCACCTAATTCCTGTCTATTCCAAACATCTGAAATGCTAGGTGCTCATTTGCTGTTGCAGCTTGAGCTATGGTTACCATTTTCCAGTTCATCCTTTCAAAGGAAAAATAAGATTGCAAAGATCTTTGCTACTGTGAATTTAACATCCACCTGTTTCCTGTGTTTTCACCCAGTGAAGGAATTTACCGCTGAGGATCTATGCTCTTAACCAAGACTGTTCAATTTGTTCCCTTGGAAATCAGTTTCTCCACGTTGAGGCTGTCTATGATGCATTTCATGTATGGTCTCTCATGTTTTGCAGCACGTGCCCTGAGGGGTATATATGTCTGAAGGCTGGGGAAAATCCTGACCATGGTTACACAAGCTTTGATACTTTTGGCTGGGCCTTTCTCTCTTTGTTCCGTCTTATGACTCAAGATTATTGGGAACGTCTTTATCAACAGGTATGAGATTGTTTTATTACTATTAAAAATATAAAATAAACACATCATCTCATTACAGTTAAATAACCAATAATTACAGACAGGAAAGAATTGCTGGTTATTAGGTAAACTGTGCTGCGTGTGTTCTGGGGAAGGACCGTCAATTGTTATAATTAATTTATTTTCTTAGGAGTGATGATACCAGAAGACATTAGGCTGGGTGTTTGGGTAAAGGGAAGAAAAATGGTACTGAGAGAAAGTCTTTGAACGGGTAATTTACCTGAATCTAAATGAAATTCACCACTTAATGAAGTTCACTGTGTCACTGCTTAATAATTTTTTTGTTGGCTGGTGTAACATAAACTAATCTTTTGAGTCCAACTCAAAAAAAGGACTAGAGAAGCACGTGTGTATTTGGCATATCTGCATTTGCAAGGCATGATAATGAACAGAAATTCAGCAGATGGCAAGACTACCTGGCACCTTTCGGTTATCCCCGTTGCAAACTTTTCATCATGGACAACCTACAGGCAACTTACAGTCATGTGTGCAAGGTGGTCTGCTAGTAAATGCTCATTTTAGCATGGATCTCCTGAAATGTATGTGAACTCCGAAGAACTGCATGTGATAGTTTGGTACTGAATTACATACCCTGTCCATGAAGGCACTGAAGATTTACTTCTGCATCTCAAAATTGCCAAAACCAAAGCATACTCATAAAGGAAAAGGGAGTTAGTGCTGACAGATACTACTCTGAAGGTACTGAGGTAGACATCTTTAAAGGAACTGGGGATTTCAGCTTCACATGCAGCCAGTTATGCAATTTAATTTCATTTACATTTTCATTTACATTTGCCAGCAATTTACATCTCAGGAAAATGTAAAACAATGAAATGGAAGATTCTTTAAACAACTGTATTTGCTTACTTGGCACAGAGCTGTATGTATGTACAAGTCTGGAAGGCTGAAACTGTCATGGCAAATAAGGCTGAACATCAGTCCCTTTTTTTATTTGACGTTATAATATCACACAGTGGTTTCTATCACTAGCACCAAGTCATTGACCATGGGACATATCTGTAATATAAGCTCAGCCTGTTTCCCTAAACTCCAGTTATGCCTATAAATCTGGTGGAGAATGAGGCCATAGAGTCAACAGCACCCAAGATTTGCTTCTTCTTATCCTGAGGCAGATGTCTAAATAGCCTAGTAAAGGACCTAGACTGAAGCCATCTGAAGGGATACAACGTGAATCCTGCTTGGAAGGTTTCTATGCACTGGACAAAAATAGATTGAGCTATGTGGGGAAAGCTTTCACTGCAGCTGATTATCAGATTATCTATTCTCACAGAAAACCAGCAGAGATATTTGGTAAAGGAGGAAAGCATTCTTCTTTTAAAAATGAATTCTACTAAGGCACATAATTTTTGAATAAGGCATAAAAATTTATTGGTGAGAAGGTTATTTCCTTGCATGTGGTTGTCATCATTGTCATCAGAAGGATTCTGTTTGGGCTAGTAACAGAAACTGAATTCAATTATATTGTAAATCTAAGTTTAAAAAAAGAATTTCTTTCTTTAAAAAAAATTGTAAATAAGTGTTAGTGATTTTATTTTTGTCCTTACAGACTCTCAGATCTGCTGGGAAGATCTACATGCTTTTTTTTATGCTAGTCATCTTTCTGGGCTCATTTTATCTGGTCAACCTGATTCTGGCTGTTGTGGCCATGGCATATGAAGAGCAGAACCAAGCCACTATTGCTGAAACAGAGGAGAAGGAAAGAAAGTTTCGGGAAGCCATGGAGATGTTAAAGAAAGAGCAGGAGGTCAGTAAACTATGTGACGTGATTAGCCTTGGGTGACTTGAACGGATCGTACCTTGAGATTCACATTCTTTTTATTTTATATTTATGTGATAACTGAAGTAAGAGTTTGCTTCAAAGCAAATTAATGTTTATTGTCCTGGACAGAGCTATTACAATCCTTTGTAAAAGAAAAAGGATGGCTCATCCTGCTAGGATTGGGGCCGTTTAGGGTTTACATATCCAGAGTTTAACTGTGGATATGTGGTTTAACTGTACCACACATGTCAGAGAGAAATTTATATTGGTTGTCATATAAGACATTTTAATGATGGTATAACTACATCTACATTTGAGCACAGAATTGCTCTTTTGGCAGCTCAGCCATAGCCCAATCTGAACCTTCTTCTTCCACCATCACTTTAATTCATGATCATTTCCTCACTGTCTCATTCAAACTGACATGTATATCCAACTATCCGATAATGAAGATAAAGATGTAGGATAACCTGTTTGAAGCACATACGATTTAATTCCTGAAAAAGACAACAGGCAGATCTTGAGGTTAAGCTTTGAAAATTATGTAAAGGATATGGATTTAATGTTATGTCATAAACTTAAATAAAACAGGGAGGCCAAATGGTGGATGTAACCATATAGCCTTAATAGCACTGGTTAATTTGCCTGTGGTTTGTGTGGAGTAGAAAGCTTTTATTAAACAGCTGAAGAGAACATTTTTAGGTGTTGTGAACAAGAAGACAATAAGAAATTTAGTCTGAAATAACACGTAGCACTGTAGTTCAGAGAAATAAGTCCTTGATACACAATATAAACTAATATACATAATTTTCTTTTGGGTACATATAGCCTTGGGGCCTAATCCAAAACCCATTTAAATCCTTGGAAAGAAAACAGAAAATGCAGTTGGCCCTTGACAAAGGGCTAGTAGAAGCTTATACATCATCTAAGTCCTTTTAAAGATCTTCTTTGATGGTTTAAGTAATAGGTAAATGAAATTTAGTCCATATGCAGGCACTTTGAACAGAGTAACTTTCTGCCATAACCTAAGGGAGCAAACTGAGCTCCAACATGTACCTATTTTACACAAATTTTCATGTGTTTTGACTCCAGCTGAGCTCTTCCTAATAACAGCCAGCTCTGTCAGCCTCAGCTATAATTAAAGATATTTAAGAATTTCCTTTTGAAGGCTTTGATTTCTGTTAAGCCTGTACACAAAAAAGGAACATTAAGTCGTGAAAGTCAGAATGTGTCAAAATGAAGGTTGCTCGTGAAAACATAAATTGTTCCCATTTATCTATAAGCTTTATAACGTAGTCTTTTCTTCAGCCAACCATATCTCAATTTTCCTGTGTCCTTCTCACTACAAAGGGTGGACAGTGCATGACTCAAGAGCAGCTCTTCGCTTTCTCATCATTTGTTCTGCAGCCTTAGGCCAGCTCAAGCAGACTTCCCGACTCAGGCATTCAAAGCCTGCTTCAAAGACAAAATGACTAACATCCTCAGAGGTTTTCCAGTGACTTTTGTCACTGCTCAGACTCTGTGTGCTTCAAAAATACTCATTTGTATATGCAATACTCCTGGAGAATTATCCCAATTTTATGGAAAGGAAACTTAGGAGTAGAACAATTGGGGTTTATCGTGTTCATTAGTGAAGCTCAGTAATTCTGCAAATCAGCCCCCAACACCTCAAATTAGACATCTGGGAGAAGATGCTCAGGGAAGTGAATTGAGTGGTCTGCTACACCACGTAGCTTTCAGGTGTCCTTCTCAGGTGTCTCACCCCAATCAGAGCTACTCGGTTTTAATCTTGCTCTCCAAGCCTTTATCAAGTTCTTGGTTTTGACTTTCTCACCATACCACTAAGTCCTTGCCTTGAGACATGAACCCTAGAGATAGGACAGTCTAGAGATAACTCCTGTGTCATCCCCATGTCAGGGCTTGTGTGAGCTAAGATTTTCTTCCATCCTTCTCCACCACCCATCCTTGGCAGGCATGCCCAGTCCCAAACTCTGCCCCTGCCCTGGGAGTTATCACAGTGGGTTGGGTTTGCAATGCCTGCAGGGCAGGACACAGTCCAGCCACGGGAACCCAACCAGAAAGGGTAAATAGACGGGACATAGGACACCATCCATGCCCTGAGAAACAATTTGGTCCAAATCCTTTTCCAACAACTGGAAAAAGTATGTAGAGCAGAAACATTTCAACCCAAAAAATAGCTAAGAAAATGCTAAGAAACTGAAAATTAGCTTATTTTGCAGTAATAGTACAGCACGCTTAGTAGCACAACCTACAATATTTTCTAGATCGATAAAATATGTGATGGCAATCAGAAAGGAAAACCAAAAGTCTTTAGACCAGCTTTTACACTGTGCACGATAAAGAGAGCACAAATATAATTGATAGGCCTGCTCGGGGACTATCAGTCAATTTACACAATTGGTCTAACACATTCCTAAACCTGAACTTAACACCAGAAGACTTGCTGAATCCTTATGAAGAGAAAGCACTTCAGCATAGCAATTAAATCAATTGACTCTAAAAAAAAAAAAGAAAAAAAAAAAGAACAGCCTAGACCGGTGTCTGAGCCCTCTTCCTCTCTGCTCTAAGCAGCTCGCTCATGAAAGATATTTCCCACAGGAATTAAGTTTTGTTGTGCTCTCAGCTTGATAGAGCTACCGCTACTCCTTGAAATACATGATTGATTCTTTACACGACTGTTAAGTGCCTTCACTTTCCTTGGACTGATGCCTGTGGGAGGAAGGGAGTATTTTGCTGCAGAGAGCTGATTGCCTGTTTGATTCTAGTGGCTTACAGACAATAGCACTGAGGATTCATCCTTTTCTCCTGTTCCTGGGAACCTGGAGAGCCTTTTTTTTCTTTTTTTTTTTTGGTAATTCACTGGCTTTATGTATTTCGTCTGGAGGGTCTGCAAACGGGCTTGTCTCCGGGCCACTGTTGTGGCTTCCCCTGAGATGCCGGCACCTGACCTCCTGTTTGTGCTCAGAGCCCACGCACTCCTCCCGCCCGCGCCGAGGACGGGCACCCAGCGCGCTGGCGTGGGCTGCGGCTTCCTCCCTGCACGTATGGATTCTTCCTCCTGGCTGCTCATTTGCTTCCACGGCTGCGGCTTTGTGCGCTCAGACCTTGGCGTTCGGCTCCTGCTGGGTCTCTAGCAGCTGCTCCGTTATCAGCCAGCTCTGCCGCGGTCCCACCAGACAGCCAGCGCGGCACGGAAGCGCGCGGCGAAGCAAAGTCCACCTTATCTCCGTGAAGCCCACGGTTTTCTCTTTGCACCTCTCGTCACAGCTGCCGGCGCTGCTGCCTGGGATGGGTGTTGACAGGAACGGGCCGGCTGGTGCTGCCTGCTGTTCCGAGCATCCCTCTGTGACCGGGGCGAAAACCCCCAAGGGGCTGAAGTCCGGCGGGGCTTAATCTGAGGTTCCCCAGCTTGAGATCTTTTTCTTTGGCTGGCACCAGAAGCGTTACTCCAGAGAGGTGTGCGCGGCGTGCCCCGCGGGTGTGTGCGCACAGGCTGCTCCTCCCAGGAAATCCCAAGGGATCCTGCGTGTGAGCAATAGCACAAATCACATTATTTTGTGCAGCCGTTCCTAATGCTCCGTCGTAGGATCTGGGTGGCAGACCTGCACGTGTGCATTTGTACTAGGAACCTGTCTTGCATGTTGTGTATTTTCCTACGGCTAAATGTAGAGGTTAGACCAGTTCCAACCATGTGAGAGAGTTTTATGATTAATGACCACCTGAAATTTTTAATTTATCTCCTATACAACCTTAAAACTTAAGATGGAAAATAATTGCTGAGCAGAGTAATTATTAGTTCTCACTGAGATCCTTAACTCAAATAATAAATTTTACACCTTCTACCATCTTCTGTTTTAGGCACTAGCCGCTAAAGGGATTGACTCAATGTCACTTAGTTCATTGGAAATGTCACCTTTAGCATCCAAAAATGCCAAGGAAAGAAGAAATAGGCGAAAGAAAAAGAAATCTTTGGGGGCAGAAGAGTATGGAGAGGACCAAAGGAATCCCAAGTGTGACCACGATGATGGTCAGAGGAGAATGGTAAGCCATGGTCTGAAACATCACTTATTTCACGCTGTACTTTGCTGGATAGGCCAGGCTCTGAATAGGCAATTAAAGCTGAAACTTTCAGCTATAAAGATATTTAATAGCATAACTGACCTGCAGACAGCCTGTGTTAGAACAGCGGGAGGAAACATATTACCACTTTATTTTCAAAATTAATTAAACATTCTTACAAATCTATTTTGTTTCAATTCTTTTTACCTTCTTTTTTTGCTTCAAGATTACCCACAGTCTGGTTTATTTTCTGACTTTAATTTCATTCATCTGATTATATCTATCCTATCCCTACTAGAGATAAAAAATTCTTAGAAGAAACCTGCAAAGCTTAAAAAGAAAAGAGAGGAGGAGAAAAGAAGGAAACTTGCCTCTGAGGGCTTTTTAAATGCTATACAAAGACATTATTAACATTTTTATATTCCTTTCCCAGTTGCCTTCAAGTCAAAACTTTGTGGCACTTGTTTCTACTTTCTATTGCGGGGAAAAAAAATAGAGTGAGACTGTTGTTAAATAGGTTTTTATATAAATGTTACTGACATGCATGAATATGAATCTGCACATGCTGTATGTGTCAAGTGATCATAAATAGCTTCAGATAATTTGTCTTTGCTTAACTGAGGACAAAGTTTAAATCAGTTTATTTTGGATTTTTGAATAGCCATGTAATGGGCTGTCTTTTTGTATTTTGTTGTCAGCGAGTTTAGGGATATTTGGCAGCCATAAAAAGCTCATAGAAAACATGTAAGTGATGTAAGTAAATGTGACCAATTAATAACTCCCCAGCTCACAAAATTTACGCAGAGCTGGATTTCTGTAAATGACATGCATTTTCTAATCTAATAGCTTTTTGTGGTTGTCTCATTGGTTGAGTGGGCCGCGTTACAAATCACACCTTTGTTAAAGCTAGAATTCTTTTTTAGCTTCATTCTGGATGGGTTTCCAGACGCCACGAACCAGAATGGCTGTGGATTGGAGCTGTGCGTTGCCAGTTTGTTTCTTAGATTAATTTTTCTTGTTTTCACTGTTCACCCCTGGATGTCACATGCATGAGAAACATGGGAGACACATTTCAAAGCTTATAGTGAATCTTCTCTGCAAGGCTGTGTCTGGCATGGTTGGAGGGAGTAAGGCTGAGCCATCATTCAGATGCGATCTGAGCAGCTGGAAGTGTGTTGCCACCAGAAATCAGTCTCAATGACTGTGCCATGGAAACCCAGGCGTGGATTTTTGACCAGTTAGAATTTGGTAGCAATCCAAAGGGGTTGTCTGTCGTTATGAGGGGCCTGGGTTTTGTACTCTTCCTTGTACAGTGTCACAAAATAGCATCATTAAGTAACTCAGTGGTGTGAGCTACAGTGCGAAATGAAATCAGGCTTCACTTGGTTTGTCTGGTTTGTGAATGCTGTGGAGATCTGACCTCTCTTCGTACGTACTTGGCTCATGAGAAAGTTCTGAAGAAGCTGAAAATTCTGTACAGACCATAAAATCGAAAGTATGTTCTGCCTAAATGCTCTTGTTCCAATAATTTCCTCTTCAGACACAAGGGAAGGGGACAGACTTGAATTCCTTATGCATTTTCTGAACATCCTTTTTACTCTGCCAGGGTTTAGGTGTGTTTAGTGTTTGGCTACGTCTTGCTGATGCTCTGTCACAGTTGCACTCTCACTAGCTGGTATCAGAGTGGATCATCAAGGCTGACATTTGGGTGTGAGGGAGACTGCTGTGTACTGGGGTTACCTACCGCTTAAAGCAGCTATGTGCATTGGGATAATCATTCTACAAACTAATAAACCATATCCTTCTTCTTGCTCTTGTTTTTTTTTTTTCCTTTACCACCTTCTTCCGTCGTATTCTGCTGCTTCTTCTTCCCTCGTCTTCTCATTTTCCCTGCAGTTCATTTCCTGCCCTATTTCTTTATCTCTTCTTCTCCCACTGCAACGTTCCTTCCCTAGCTGTTACGAAGATATGTGATAATGCGGTAAACTGGAGCTGGATCCCCTTCCCTGCTCCTGTCTTCCACTCCTTGTGCTGCCTTCCCAGGTCCCTTGGCACTTACCAGATGGGGAGGGAGTAGAAGCCAAGGGAGTATCATGCTGCAGGGCGAATGCCACCTTGACCCTTCCTATTTCAGTACATCTTTAACTGTCAAGTATTAGACAAATACCTAATGGCTAGGAAAGACTATTCAACCTCTTAACTTTGCAAAGGTTGAATACATGTAATTAAGTTTTTCTCTGAAACACTTGATTTAAAATGGAACTTACTGCTCTCCCCAGACCTTCCTCGCTCCTGAAAACGTGTTGCAAAATGTTGTTTCTCTTTCCCCTTTTTCCTTTCTGGGGGTTTCTAGACTCTCCTTGGCATTAGTTATGGTCCCAGTGCAAACTTGGTGAAGCGCAGAACGAGCCACGGAAGCGTATTCAGTTTCCGACTCCGTGGCAGAGACACTGGCTCCGAAACAGATTTTGCCGATGATGAGATCAGCACTGCTGGGGAAAATGAAAGCCACCGGGGCTCTCTCTTAATTCCAAGATCTGGGAGGCGTCCAAGCGTGCAAAGTCAAGTGAGCCATAGTTCTCACCCTACTACTCCCAACTACACCCAGACGGGCAAAAGGAACAGCTCAGTGGATTGCAATGGTGTGGTTTCCCTGATAGGAGGAGGCACCGGGGCACTCAACCCAGACCCTACTTCTCCTGCAGGGTTACTGCTCCCCCCAGTTATTATGGAAAAACCTGGGACAGGCGACCTGGTGAGTACTTTATAACTTTTGTATGTGATTCACTCTCTTGTTTCCTTCTAAATGTTGTTGGAGTTTGCTATAATTGGTTTACACGATATGCAATCTGCAGTGAGAAACCCAGACCCAACATCTCAGGCAGGGTGGGAAGACAACAGGCTGACTCCCACAGCAACATGTGTCTAGTGCTGCATAAGAGAGGTTCATGACTTCTACTGAGACTTACTCTTCACCGCCGGCTGGAGGCAAATACCTAAATCTTGGGTTTGACATTAATTTTGTTTTCTTGTAGGGACTTTTTTAAAGTTGGTTTCTTTTGGCATTTGAGTATCTGACATTATCCGGTGTCCAGAAAAAGATGCTTTTAAAATGATTCGGTGTGAGTCTTACCATCTTGAGACTGCGTTTTCTTCCACTGGTTGCTATCTGTTTGCATCTAACCTCTGGTCTTCCGTATAGCTACTTGTGGAGGGCTGTTCTTACAGTCAAAAGCTAGTTCCCAGAAGGGTTTAGCATCCGGTTCAAATAACACCCAGGAAAGATGAGCAGATGATCAACAGACTTCAAACCTTTTGCAGATCGCTGGGATCTTTCTTGCAAAGCACCACTGCTGCAAAATATTTAATAAGGCTGCAAATAAGACTACTAAGACTGATACCAAGCACCAATTCACTTGGAAAACTATGAGATGGTGTTTTGGAAATAGCTGCTAAACAGGCAGGGCAATTTGGACAGATTGCCAGTTTGATATAGTGGGAATTTATCTCTTTTAATGTAGATAATCTGCATCGGAGCTCATTACTCTCTACAGTCTTTAAAGTAACAGAGGTCTATTCACTATGGTCAATGTGGGCAGGATTTTTTTCTTCTTAGAGATCTAAAATGGGTCAAAATAATTTCTCTCCCTAAAAGTGCCTCTTTCTGTTCACTTTAACTACAAGGGGAGCCCAAGGTGAATAACTCTGTATTGTGCATGTCTTAAGTCAGGTGAGATTAAACGCACTCAGAGTAACAAGGTGCCAAAACCAGGTTACATTGGTGGGGAAATGAGCAAATGTGATTCTAACATGTATTAGGCAAGGTATTTCCTGAAGAGAAAGGTGAGCGAGATGGATCCCAGCCGTGGTGTCAGATTATCAGTAAATTGAGAAGTAGCTTTTTTTTCCTCTAGAGCCAGGCAGCTTCTTCCCTTTCAAGCCTTGGACTGAATTTTTTTCCTCACCTATCTGGGCATTCCCTGTAGTCCTGCAAATAGACTCTCACACCGTACATGAGAGGAGGGGCCGTGCTGCGCGTGGGAAGATGGGTGGTGTGAGAATTATCTCTTTTGTTGACAGTTTTGAGGCTGCTGCTGCTTTTTCAGATGTTCACACCTTTGTTCATTTAGAACTTTGTTACTCCCATTTTTACTCTCTGCAGACAAGGAAGACCAGTCCTGAGAGGAGTTTCTAGACAGCTTAGCAACAGAAGCACTCTTTGTAGATGGTGGAGTTTTATTTGACTTAGCTTGGTGCCAAAAAAGCTGCACTTTAAAGGAACTGTGGAAGAAAGAGTTTGTGCATCTGTTTGAAAAAAAAAAAAACCTTGAACCAAAGTGGAAAGGCTTCAGCAGATGAGCAGTGGACATCCCCCTTTCTTCTGTAAGGAAAGCAGCTCTGCGGGCTGCTGAGGCTCTCCCAGCTGTCAGAAAAAGCTTAACAAAGCATGAGAGCACTCAGCCTTTCGCAGGAAATAGTGGTATTTTACAGGATTGGGCCCTGAGGTGATAGGGAGGCTTTGAGCTCTGCTGGCATTCCTTTTCGTTTGCCAGCCTCCTGCCTTTTAAAAAAATGGATGTTTAAAATTAAATGGCCTGGGTGGGTGAGCTCACTTGGCAGTTCCCTGGTCATCTAGGAAATAACACCCAGGCACTATAGTAACAGATGCTCATTCAGTGATGCAATGTGAAGGATGTTGTGTCTTTTGCAAAACAGGTTTGGTATCTAATCTCTCCAGAAAATGTAAGCTGGAGTTAAAAGCTAATTGGCAAGAATCCCATTGCTGTACAGATGTACTCGCTACAGGAACCGTAAGCGCTGCGCACAAACGCGCAGCCTCAACTGTGGAGCGTAGGCAAAAGCAAATAGCAAATCCAACACCTCCATGTGCTTGAAGATAAATCAACATGCTTCTGGGCTTTGTGCTTGATTATTTTCACCTTTTTCTTGTTAAAATTTGAAGCCGAGGTTTTTTTTGTCAGCAGCTCTGGCTTCTTTTTATAGTCTCTTGATATGTTTGTGGAAGGCAAAAGAAAGATGTTGCAGGGTGAAGTTGAAGTTACCTCACTAACACCACCGATCCTGCTGTTGTTATTTACGTTGTACAAGTGTAAGCCCATGGTGAAAAACGACCCACTTGTGCTCTCTGTCGTATCTTCCCTGAACAAGAAACTAAGGACCAGCCCATGAAAAGGCATCGCTGTAGTATGCGTTAAGCCCTGACTTGCAGCTTCCTGAGGCGTAACTGTGGCTTCACTGATGTAAATGCAATGTCTGAGGTGATGGAGCTGGCAAAACACATTTTACAGCATTAGGTTTTGAAGATGCATTTATTTAGGTCCCTCTGTGATGCTCAGTAGTATCAGGTGAGCGTAACACAGACCAGTCTGATTGCTACTGCGGGGGGAGACTGCTGAATTCTGGTTTGGGGAAAGCTTGGAAAAGGATTTCTCATTTAAAAGGCAGAGTAAACATTGAACAAGAGCTGACACTCTCTGGTTTTGAGTTTCCAACCTGCAGTCCTTAAGCAGACCATGGTTTCAGCACACAATGTCAGGCTAGGCTCTCAAGGTTCATCAGGGAAAGCACAAAAAGTCAGGAGCCACTGTTGGGAATTTTAGCCTGATCAGTTTTAGCAACACTGAGCCTGGAGGTTTCACTCCAGGCAAAGTGGTCAGGACCACGACGAACAACTTTCATGCGTTTGCGTTACCGCAACCGCTACCCCCGTCCCAGCCAAGGGCCGTTTGCCCACGGGAATGGCTGTGGGTGGCGGCTGAGCTGACGTGAGGGCATCTGTGCAACTTGTGGCCTCCCCCATGAGAGGGGTGGCTGCAGCAGATTATCCCCCTCAGATGACTGGTCTCCTGACACTTGGCTGCAGAAGAGCATGTAAGCTAAAAAACCTAGTTTCAAATACTCTTCAGATGGCCCTGGCTGCTTGGCACCGATGGATGCGTGTTTCCACGAGAAACCAGGTGTGCTTGCACTTTCCATCTCCTCCCCCTAATCCCTAAATACTGCTAGTGAAACAGGAGAGATTTCAAATAATCTCAGCGGATGGTGCTTAGGCCCATCAGTCTTCTCAGATGGGGTAGTCCGACTGGTCAGCAGGCTTGTTGGCCATGGATGAACCCACGCAGGGAACCCCTGCATCCCTGCACGCTTTGCTACACCCGTTGATGTTCCCACGCCACGTAAGAGCACCGGCAAGGAGAGGTGGCAGCCTTGGTGTGGAGCTGCCCTTGGCAGCACAGGCGGTTACAGTGCAGCGTTCAAGCTAGAAAGCCCACTGAGGTCATACGAAGAGCCAAGTAGTGCAATATGAAAGTACGATCTGCAAACCCCCTCCACAGAGGCGGCTGAGTCAGACAGTCTTCGCCTGGATGTGGAGAGCAAGAGGCGTTCAAGTCTGAGGGCTGCAGGGAGCTTGTGCCAAGGAACCCTTGGTAAGTCCTAGTCAGGCTCATGGAAAGCTCAGATGTATCCTGCAGAGGACTGAATCAGGGCTGGTCCTGTTCTCCGTCTAAATTTCTTCAAGTGGTGCAGCTGCTGGTTTCATCAAACCTACCCCAGTGTAAATAAGACACAAGCAGGACCTGGTGACTACGCTTAAAGTCCTAATTTTTTTTTTTTGCTTGACCTGAGACTGAGAAGTTTGAAAATGATTCGTTTTTATGCTCCTGCTGATTGCTGGGCTGGGAGTTGGCCTTTTGCCTTTTTTAGAGAAAGTCTACACGTTATGTAAGTAACTTCAGGGCACACTACAAACTAAAGTTTCTGTGCATTCTTCTAGTATTTCTTTGTAGCTATGTATTGCCCTGTTGTGTCTTGTCGTTTCTTAGTTATTTGAGAGGTTAGAATAACATCTCCTTTCACAAGGTATTGATCTGTTTGAGCAGAATTGGATTAAATTAACGGGCTGTTATCTGGAGCTCAATTTATCCATGGGATCCGATGAGGATGAGTAAGATGTCGCCCGTGGTTGTCAAGAATTTCTTGAGGGTTAAAAAATACACATAGCAGCATCTTCTCTCTCTTGCCTCCAAAAGCCAACCAGAGCCCTTTCTGTAACTCTGCAGGGATATCACAGGGCTTTTTTTAGTTTAGCCTGACTTTCCAATTATTTTGGAGATTAGAAGCAGCAGAGAAATGGACATGGGACTGAGGAGGTGGTTGTTTGCAAGCGGGCAGCTGGTGATCCCTGCTATTTTGTTCTCACCCACTCACCAGAGCTTCCCATCAGCCCATCAGTGGAGCAGGGCCACCCATGACATGACTTTGGGATGGGCAGCAAGGTGGAGGTTGGAGCTGCCTGGGGTCTCCCTCTTGCACATACAACCTTTCCTGAATTTCCCCTTGGTCATAACTTTTTTTTTTCTTTTAGGAAACTAGAAATGCCAAGTATTGCTAGCTTGACAGGAGTGAAAACTACTGGGGTCTGAGCCCTTAAGAAAAGCCGGCCTGTTTATCGAGGTGCCAGACTAAGGATTTAGATGCTTATCTTTAGATAAATTTTTTTTGGTCTTTTTTTATAAAAAAAAAAAACAAAAAACCTTGGCTTTTGTTGTTGCTAGGCGTAAAACTGTTTTGCTGACCACATTGGTTTGTGGTTTTCTTGTTGACCCTAAAACCACCCTGAGGTAAAAATTTTTTTTTCCCTTTCTTGCTTTGCCATGGGACTGGTGAAAAGGCAAAGTGTTAGCAGTTTCTGTGTTCAGAAAAGGTCAACAAAATAAGTCATCCAAAAATCGCCACCAATAAGTCATCCGGACAAAAGCTAGCTAGCCCTCTGCCACTGGCACACAGAGAGTTGCCACTACGGCTCTGGTTTCTGCTCACTTCAAACTTTGCTTTAGCTCATCCTAAGCATAAGCCATTCAGATTTGACATAAATATTGCAAGCTGCTCCAGTTTACAGTGCATCTCTTTAAATAATCAATTATCCACAAAATTCAATGGCTTCTTTTTAATGCTGTGCGCTATCATGGTCACCTTCAATCCCATTAAATATTTGTGCTAGTGCCTTACTGGGTCCATTGTTCGTGCTGTGGCCTGTCCACCTCTTTTTATGCTTGAAAAGATTTTTGCTGTACAAGGAAAATTAAACCTGTCCCTGTTCCCAAATGTGGTCCTTAAAATGCTGCCACATATAAGCCAATCTTCACACGAGAGTTTTGAGACAGCTCAGAACTATAGGCACTCAGAAGAAAATGATTCTGCAGTGTTGTGCAGCCTCGTTTACAGGTAAATTACTGAATAATATATTTTTCCCTATAGAATTTAGCTAATCCAAAGGAGAAACATTTCCAGTCGATCAGGGAGCAACAGAAATAGTCTTGTCCTGCTGGAGGTGCCTGTGTCTAACTCCGTTGTGATTTCTCATCTGGATCCTAAAGAGACTCTTCGCATAACTGCAGAGTTATTTTTGCTGAATTTCTATAGAAATATCAGTACGGTGAACGGTTGTGACTGTGTATATTCTCTCTGTAATGACAACAGCCTTTATGCTGCCTTGTTTGTCCAGTTCCTGGAACTGCTCTCTGTCTCAGAGTGCAAAAACTGCCAGCTCCTTGCGTGACTGTTAGCTCTCTCTGTTCTAAAGTAAATAATAAAAGCCCCTCTCCCATTTCTATTCTTTACAAAGAGCAAAAGCTCATAAACTTCGCTAAGTATCTTCAATAATTTAAGCGATTCACCTGGTTGGAAACTTTCTTTCCTGGGAGAACACTTCACGGCGAATTGCGAGCTAAGCGATGGATTTACTGCTCTATTGGTGAAGAGTCCACGTCCTCCTGCAAGAGCGCAGGATTGTTCCCAACACCCCGACGCTGCCAGCCGGACAGCGTGTCCCGGCTCTGGGGACGGACCCCCCCGCCGGGCGGGGGGCTATTCCGCGCAGTGCTTTTGCTCTGAAGGTGGGCCAGCAGCGAGCTGCACCAGCTCACCCCTCCCTGCACGGCTCCTCCGGAGACGGCCCGCTGCACGCGGCCGATGGCTCCCTGCAAGCGGTCCCTTTGACTCCGGCGGGTCTCCTCAAGTCTTGGGGACCGCTTCTCACGACACAGGCGGCAGGATTGAGGATGCTGGGCTGGAAAGAAAAATAGAGTGACTTAAAAAACTTGTTGGGTTGGGAATATCGCATAAAACCTCGGGAAAAAGTCAGTTCCCTGCTATTTTTTTTTTCTGAAGGAAAGCCAAGCCTCTAGTTTAACTTGGACTTGTCATTTACCCTGGTTTAGTTGAATGAAAAATAGGAAGAATGAATCTCTGAATGTTTTTCCTTCAACTTTTTACCTCTGCAGTGAATGCTCTTTGCACCTGTGAATAAAAGGTGGCTTTCAGAGAAAGGCCACAACTTCTGCAAAAGCACTTCTGCATGCATGAGTAGGATATAATATCATTCTTCACAGTCAGAAAACTGGGACTTCTGGGAGTGGGGCTGTATAAAGACATGTTAGGTATGTCCTAAGCTTTGGGTCGAATGGGATGGGAAGATGGTACAGTTTTAAAAGAGGTAGATAATCCAGAGGAATTTGAAATTTGAGGTTTTATTATGGTTCATTCTACAGACAGAATGGAAGAGTTGGGGTTTTATTTGGCTTTTTTTTTTCCTTTTTCTTTGCTTTTGTATTTTTAGTTTACTCTGCTGAGAAGTTTGTCTCCCTCATGGTTTCTTTCTCTTTTTCTAGTTATTTCTTTTCAGTCCCATGTATTTGTTATGTGCTCCAAACTGGTGTGAATGATTATGCATTTGTTGTTTCTTTGAGTTTTTTGTTGGATGATTTTGAGGTGAAGGGAATCAAGCGAAGTAATGCATCTGAAATACCATTCCCTGTTTCCCGAGCTCCTAAGCCAAGGAGAGAGTGATTTCTTGTTATGTTGTGCACAAGTGGGAGTCCCTTTGAATAGGTTGTGACTTCACCTCTCCTTTTGAGATGACTGGTCAGTAACTCAATGGACGAGTCAATTGTTTTAACAAAAGAGAACATCTAAGCAAAAAGAAAAAAAGCCATTTTGAAGCATTACTGCTTTCCTGGATTAGCTAACGTTTTAAATCCTTGCTTTAATAATCCTTATTCTTCTCCGGTCCTGGGGTGACTGATTGGTATTTTTATCTGCAGTACTTTGAAGTGACCTGAGACCACTATACTGGCTATTATTTTCAGTGTCAACCAGTGGCCAAGTGTCTTTGTCCTTTGCAACCACCTGACAAGGGGATGTCCCCTGCCCTGAAGAGGTCAGAAAGGCGGAAAGGCAGCTCACAGAGCTTCAGCGCTTTTCTCCTGCTGTTCTCATGGAATTGCCTTTCTTGCAGAGCAGTTTTGATAGAGAAATGGTGAAGATGAGGGATCCCGAGTCCCTCTGGGTGCATGTCGCAGGCACAGAGGGCAGAGCTGTGGAGCTGCTGCCCACAGCTCATCTCGGTTGGCATCCTGGGCACTGCTTGGGGTAGTTAGGGCCATTTCAGACCCAAGTGGTGAGAGAAGATCCAGAAGACTCAATCTGATTCCTGTAGCTCGTTTGACTATGGAGAAGCAAAAGCAGCTCCTCTGAAGTCTGTATAACAGGGGTTATCACCTTCATAGCGATTTCTTCTCCTTTCACGTTTCCTTGACCTTTATTGCAAGAGCCATCAGGACCCATCTATCCACAGTGCATCTCTCTCGCTTACGTAGTGCCTCGGACCTCACAGCCTATATGCTTGGAGGAGCAGGATGGGGGCTGTTAAAACACTTATTTTGTGAGACTGAATGTCTTGACCAGGAGGTCTGTGACAGAGAATGGTGTTGAACCTGGCTTTCCCAGATCCTTACATCTCCACCACCACCTTTCCTTCTACCTGTGGGAGAGCTGGAGGAGTAAAGCAAGCGGGATTTTCTCTGTATGAAGTGGGAGCTTGTAATAATAAAAGTCTTAACATCGTGCTCCTGGAGCTGACAATATAAAGTATTTAATACAGTGTGTGTCTGCAGCTATACTGTGTTTCCAGCTGACTTCAGAAACCCAAGCCTTCGAAAAGCATAAAACTAATTTACAATGAAACATTAAATAAAGGCAGTTTGTCAGTTCTGTTTTTCTGGTATTTGATTTCTTTGGGTTGTTTGTTTGGGTTTTTTTAAGCTTTTGCTTAAGAAATATGAGAACTAGATAGATTGAGTTATTTTTTATTTTTCCTGAGAAAAAAAGAAGCTGAGATTCTCCCCTAATTATGGAGCTTCAGAATCCATGACACCAAAGATCACCAGAATGACAGTATGTTCCTGAGATCTGGCAGTGTTTCAGAACAAGGAAAAAACATGTATTGAGGAGTCATTTTGCTTGGTATGATATCAGAGGCCTGTAATGGAGCTGTTGCTCATGCCCCTTTTCCTCTTCTAGCGGTATAATTAAGCAGTTAATACATTTCAGTAATAATGGAATAATTAATGTAATTAAGCAGGGCTTTTTTCACAAGGAAAGAGCATGATAAAGCAGCACTGCTGTTTCTCCAGCATCAGAAGCATCCCTTCATTTTCACCTGCATCTTTCACCTATTTACAGGAAGGTAAAGGGCAGGGCAAAGTTTCCAAAATAGCTCGAAGTGCCATTTTCAAAAGCAGTGCCCCATCAGCGTGTGTCTGATTGGGAAATCAGTGAGCTTTGGACTTCTCAGATAGGAAAAACAGTGCTTAGGCTATTTTGAAAATGCTACCCCATATCTGCCTAGTTTGTATTCTGCTAATCCTATGTGTTCATTTAAACAGACCTCTCCCTCGGAGGAGGCAAGCAAGAAGCAGCTCCTAATGCCCCACCGCCCGTCCGTGGACCACTCGGACGAACCCTTTCAGAGGCAGAGAGCAGTGAGCGCCGTCAGCATCATCACCAGTGCCCTGGAAGGTAGGACCCGTCCTTGGCTCCTCAACGCCAAGCCATATGCATGTTGACTGGCAGGAACAAGTGACACAAAAGATCCCAATATTGAACTCCTGTTGTTTTTCAAGAAGGCATTATAGATAGTTATTGCAAGCCCCATAATATAGGTGAAGCTGTAACACAAGGCAATATAAGCACTGTCTTACCCATGCACTTGTAAAAATTCTGACGAAATGCTGGCCATGTAATCAAAAAGTCAGATCTGGAAACTTTTCATGCCTCTGTGGCATTTAATTTACACAGGGCTAACCAAGATGCAGGGCAGTGGAATACCAGACAGTTTGGGTGACGGTGCCTACATTTATCTCTCATCTCTCTGGAGCCGATGAAAAGCCCGGCATGTGCAGTCACCAGCTACCTGCAGAACTTCCAAGCTGTGGGGAGGAAAGTCTCCTCCTCGCAGAGCAGCTAGTGGGACACAGCAGTTTGCCGGGTGTTTGAATCTGACCGTGAAATTTAAGGATGCTCAAAGGACCCATTTGTCCATACAAATATTTCTCAGCAAATATTTCCATTGCTCATTAGGCTTCTCGTTAGGTGCAGGAAGATTTCCCTTCCCTGTCGTTCCATACGCAGGAACTTTGCGTTTCCCTTTCACAAATTTGTGCAATGTCAAGCGAGGCAACAACTCATAGCAAGACATCGCGTTTCTATGCTCCTTCCACGCAGCATGAAAGGGCTTGTTACAGTTCTGCATTGTAAATTGAGACAAGATAGGAGGTAGCAACTAAGAGTATTGAAAAATGTCTGTCAAGAACGCAGTGTGGAGCAAGGGAAATTTTGGATTCTCCTTGCAGCCTTATTTGTGTTACTGATGAAGAGGAAGGCAAGGCAAGGTGGAGGGACTTATCTGGGACATGCCCTACAGAAAGGGACTAGACCTAGCTCTCTGGAGACAGGCCAGCGTGTAACCACAAAGCCTGTCTTCTTCCTCAGCTTTTTACCATCCCCTGTGGTTATATTCAACAGTGTCGTGGCCAGAACAAATATATATATTTAGATAAATAAAAAGTTGTAATCTTAATATGTAAATAATCACTTCAATGTATTCTAGTGTTCAGCGTAGTCTGCGAAGGTTCTACTTGTTTTCTAAGGGGTTTTTAGCAATTAGCTTTGTGATTGATTTGCTTCTTTGTATTGTGTTAAGAATGCCTAAAAGGCCTGAGCTGGACTTCTGCTTATTTATTTAATGGTGCTTTCTATTACTTTTTACTACAGAAATAGACACCATGAAGTCTAGGGTAACTCAGAGGACGTATTTTTAGCCTTATACAGAAGAAAACTGTTTCATTTGTTATCAAAGGTTTTCTAACTCCCAGACTTTGATTAGTCATTGAAACGGAATCCTTGTTAACAACAAGAGGAATATCAAATCAGAATAAAATGTGTCACAGGCTTTAACTATAATAATAGCTGTATGATTTGTGGCAAACTGTGTGAAACAGCCAAATCAGAAAACCCTTCCCCTTTAGTTACCTGGTTGCTGCTCTCGGCTAGTCATCACCTGCCTGTTTTCCCCAGACATTGCAAAGCCTTGCAGGCAAGGAAGGACCTAGGGTATTTTCATTAAAAATAAGAGGAAAAGTACTTCCAACATAAACTGTGACTCTGTTTTTCTGACATGATTTTTAAAACCAATATAAAGTCCCGAAAAAAACAGTTGAGTCTAATTTTACTTTTCCTTTTGCAGATGTCTATTAACAACTATCAAATCTGTTGTGATTTCCAAAGGTCACCCATGGTGGGGAGAGGATGTGCGTTCTTGGTTGATTTAAAGCATTTGAATGCCATATCACTACCAAAAGAGGACAGTCACACCTTCCTCCCCGCCGTGCTGTGTTCCTGCAGTTTGATTAGACTGTACAAGCAATTGGTTTTCAGCTGGATCCGTGAGCAGAACCAGCTCACCCAGAAGGTCCAGGGGCACAAAAGCTGTCAAAAGAGCAGAGAAATAACGTGTGGCTTAAGGGGATGAAACTACCCCTTTTTGCAGCAACCTGGACTTAAAGGGGCTTGTGTCAAGTGTGGAGCCTCAGGAAAAGAGTCACACATCTGATGTGTGTCCATCATGAAAGTCCCAAAATTAACAGCAGTGGAACAAGCAGGGTTGGTTAGATGTGATTATGAGGAGTATGGGTATAGACAGATGTGTTCTTCTGGATTTACCTCAAAAAATAGGTCCTTCGAGAAGTGACTGCCCCAAAGTCTTTATTACTTTGAGGTGGGTTTCCAAGAAAACGCCAAATTAGGGTTTTGCATTGAAATTGTTTGGGGTATGTCTGGTTGTCACATCATTTTAGGCACTTATCTGTAAGCCCTTTGTTTGGAGGCTGGAAAGACATCGTTATTTCTTGGGAGCAATTTGGTTTCCCAGAGATCTCGGAACAGTGTAGATGTTTGTGCAAAACCTGTGCATGGAGGACATCATCTGATATTTTGAAAGCTTGCTAGAAGACACCTAATACTGCACTTCTGTTGTCCAATGAAGGAAAATGCACAGAGAATGCATCCTGGCTTGAGAGAGGAAGCTGTTTATAAACTGATTGAAATAATAACCTTGGCTGAAGTTTTCCTGTTATCAGTGCAGGTTCTAATTATATAGACCAAAACCGTTATGCAGCATTCCATGCCCATAAAGGAATCAGAAAAGAAAAGCATTAAGCAATTCTGCTAATCACTATCAGCCATTAACTGCCTTTTTTGGCTTTTCTTTTTCACCGTTTAACACAAATTATACTTATGAAGCTATTTCACTTCTTTTGTGCTCAAATAAAATGAACATATAAAAGTTGTATTTTAGGGAATATTTTAAAAGCACCTTTAAAAAGCAAACTGGAGCTTTAGCAGCATTTTCAAACTGAATTATGCACTCCCCTGATTTTGTATGTGGGTCTTTCAGAAGAAAACTGCTTAACACCTTTTTAGATTGCACATCAAGAACAGAAACCCTATTGATAAACAGGGCTACTCTGGCTCTCAAGCGCTTAAATCAGCTCTAAATATTGGATTTAAGCTCTATCATCTCTTAACCACTTTAAAAGGTTTTACTTAAGACATTTCTAAAATGGGACCTGGGAATGAAAGAAATATATTCAAATCTAAGCTAAATGAAGATAGCGTATTCTTATCCCTTTGAGTTTTCCAAAATCGAAAACAGTAAAAATCTGAGCCCATATATAATACTTTACATATTTAATGTGATTGTCCCTTTTTTCCTGTGACACTTTTGAAAGTTTATTACTTTCAGAATAGGTTGCTATCTGCTAAGTGCAGGTCAACCGGCAAAAACCCGAAAGTGCGTAATTTGCCGGCTGTTAGGACAGAAATATTTTTATCCTAAAAAAAAGTTTGGGGTAATTCAGGGGCCTTCCGCTATGTTATGAGTCATTTTAAGTGTTCTCTTGTCATATAACTCAGTGTGAATTGACTGTTACTTTACTGCTTGTGACTTAGAGCTTGAGGAATCGCACCAGAAATGTCCTCCCTGCTGGAACCACTTTGCTGTTAAATTTCTCATTTGGGATTGCTGCCCGCTTTGGCTTTTAATCAAGAAATTTGTCAAGTTTGTGGTAATGGACCCATTTACCGACCTCACCATCACCCTTTGCATTGTGCTGAACACGCTCTTCATGGCCTTGGAGCATTATAAGATGACGAAGGAGTTTGACCACATGCTTTACATAGGCAATCTGGTAAGTGAACGTGAACTTGAAGTGCTACCTGAGGAGTGTATTTCCTGCTTTTTAAAGTTTTGGCTGCAGCTTGGGGAGATCCCATTTCAATATGCTGTCAGCATCACTTTACCTATGACATATCAAGCAAGTCCACATAGTCGCTTCTTTCTGGGGGTGAAGAGAAATGAATGAAGGACAAGGGTCCATTTTTATTAAACTAACATATTCTAATGTTATTAGTAACCGTTAAAGTCATGGTTTTGGGCTGTTCCTGGTAGGTTTCTAGTTTGTATCAGTTTAAGAAAATGAGATAAGATAAAGGTTAATGAGATTTATTTGGGATTTCTTTTAAAGCAATGATAAGGCATCAGTTCTTGGTGACTAATAGTGACTTCTAAGTTTAAAAAAAAGCCTACAGAAAACAACGAGGCGAGATCTTGGAGGGAAATAGAGTGGTGTTTGAGCATATCTAGGCATGTATGCGGGAAGGTGTCCGTGCTACACTGGCTGTGTGTCCCTCTACGTCCTGCTGTGCCTCCCTGCCTTGCCCAGCTGTGTGTGCCGGGTTCCGTGCAAACCCAGGGCAGAGGGACATGGAGCAAAGCAGGGCTGATACTTCCAGGGGAAACTCTTAAGATGCAAGCTGGAGCAGCTAGAGAGAGAGCTGCAACGTAAGCAGAGACTGCACTTCTCCAAGGAAAAGCAGAGCGACGGATCTACAGCCAAGCTGCAGGGACAGCAGGCAAGCCTTACGATACAGTTTGTTAACCCAGGGAGCCACTAAAATTCTGCAGTTACTACAAAACAGAAGCTTTTTCTTTAATCGTCTTTCTCTGTGTTTATGTTTAAAAGTTACTGTGTTTTACTGGTTTAAAACATAATGTTTAAAACTCCCTTCATTTTAGAACAGTCTGTATTGGAAAAGGCACATGCCATCTAGGTACGTCATGGTGGAATTGCTCCCAAAATCTAGTGGTAGAAGCAGAGATATCCTATATAAGTAAGTATGGAGTACCTTGGATGGTGGATGCTGCTAAGTTTGAATTTGAGAAGCTCATAATAGAGACGAGAAAAGCTCTTTATTTCTATAAAACCAATGGCTGCAGTATCTCAAAGTGGGATTCACCTTCCCTAACTTTAGTTATTTACAGCATAAGAGTCTCTGTCAGAGCTGGTTGCCTTTGTCTCCCTCTAAAGTCAATGGAGAGTAATGAGCAATTTTAAGGCACAATTAATATGATGTTTTGAAGACATTTACTTTTGGATAAGGCAAACTATGTCCTGGCGGCCAGTGACTGTAGTGACCATCAACTGTAAGGGGAGTATGCAGAGACTACAGATGTGATGTCTGCCTTTAGTGAGAAGCATCCTATGTTGGCAGGTTTAGGTGAGTAGTAGCAATAATCAGACTTTTTGTGTCAGTCCTAGAATATGTGGTACATCACGTATGGATTTTTTTCTTTACCCTGGTTATTCTCAGCTCTCGGCTTCCTTGGGCGGGTTGGAGTTCTTATCCTAGGCTGTAGGATCAGTCTCCGGTTTTTCAGCTGCTGTGTCTTGGCAAATCTCCCTCTGTTGCTCTGCTAAGCAAAAATCTGTTTGGGTCTCTCTTGCTTCAAACCCATGCTCTTGCCCTCTGCAGAAAGCAGTAGATAAGGGTAACTTGGAAAGTCATCTCACAGGACTGCATCCAGCTCCACTTTGCGGCCAGCCTTCCTTGTTGTTGCTCAATAGTTTGTGGCCTTCTGAGATGACTTAAAAAAACCTCCTTTGGATCCAATATCCACCAGAGCAGGTGGCAATGCTGCCGTTTCCTCCTCTGGCACTTGGGATAGTAAATGTGTCTGCTCCTTGCTCTGCTTTGGGCAGATCAGCTTCTCCCCTTGCAGACCACAGGCAGTGAAACTTTAGCCCCTGGCATCCCTCCTGCCAACACAGAATCACAGAA
>NW_010564054.1:0-3670 GCF_000687285.1 Phaethon lepturus
AAGGGGTTTTAAGATTTGGTTTTAGTTCTCACTACGCTACTCTGATTTGATTATCAGTAAATTAAATTCCCCAAGTCGAGTCTGTTTTGCCCGTGACAGTAACTGGTGAGTTACTGACTGATCTCTCCCTGCCCTTATCTCAACCCACAAGCTTCTCATTACATTTTCTCTCCCCCGCCCAGCTGAGGAGGGCAGTGACAGAGCGGCTTTGGTGGACACCTGGCATAATAGTCAAGGTCAACCCACCACAACAGCAAAGACATTTAGAAAATTCTCCAGTTTGTTCAGGACATTGGCAAAAAAAAGGAAAGAAAGAGAATACACCTCTACTTATTATTTCAGCAAATATATCTTACTTAATGAATATTCCTGGTTCTGTGATTTGTGAAGGAGTTTCCTGGAGCTCAGTCTACATCCTCAGTGCGCAGTATGCTTTGCTAAAAGATTCCAGACCTGCTACAAGTTTGGACAGATCTCCTTTTTCTTTTCTTCTCTTTTCTTTCTTTTCTTCTCTTTTCTTTTTCTGATGAATAAAACTTACATACTCTTTAAGACAGTAATCCACCCAGGCAGACAATCAAAAAGGAAGAAACATCACTTACATTACAGTACATGTATTTTTTGAACATGTATTGTGATCCCTGCCACATCACCATTGCTCTATGAGTTCCATGAACAGCAGGCTGCTTTCCCACACCTCAAAGTGGGTGAGATATAACAAAGGCTTTACACCACAAACCATTTAAAACGAAGAAGGAAAGTACGGTATCCAACAAAGGTTTGGGTGGTTGTGTTCAGATCAACCTTGAGCAATCATCTTCGATGAGAAAGTGCAGTTTCTAGTCAGATCAATTTCTCGTCTTTTTAAAATAACAAGGCCAGCCTAAGGAAAAACTCTTGTCACTTCGCAATTGCCACAAACTGTCACAAATTCAAAATGCAGACTGTGGTCTGAACTACCACTAGACTGAAAGGAAAACAAGGAAAAACTTCTAGTCTGCTCTCTTTGCTACATTTCCTTGCTGTTACGATAGACTAAATTACCTCTTGATTACTTGCTCCTCGTCCTCATAATTCTGCATTCTTGCTTGTACATGGCCTGACAGTGATAAATATATGAAAAAACAACTTCAAGCCTTAATTATTGTTTTCAATTTTCTCCTTAAAAATTATTTTTCATTCTCCTGTCCAACTCCCTCCTGCACAGTTACAGTGCACATATCTACTGAGTCATATCTTTAATATCAGTCACCATTTAAAAAAACCCAACAACTACTGCTTTTGCATGGGTCAGGACAGCAGTTCTAGTGCTGTGACCTGGTTCTTGTTTGGGTAATTGCATTCTGTACTATTTGAAAGCTTTTTAACGTTCTGATGAAATGGAACATCCTTCATACCCTTTCTGAACAACTGCTAATGCTTTGGAACATTTACTGACTGAGGTTTATACTAGAGATAGAAACTTTTTCCGACGAGCAAAGCCCTGCATTAGTAACAGAGAGCACGCTAAACCTATCAGTGTGTGAGAGGCATCTTAATATATCATTTTCTGTTTTAAAACTGATTTTATATTTATGTTTTGTTTTCTCAAAAACTGCTTTTGCTTTGATTTCATAATGATGACCAAAGCACAGAGCTCTGTCTCTAATTCAGATTTCCTTTTGGATCAGACATGGTGACTTTGGTCATGTTCATTTTTCCCCTTATGCTTGTAAAAGGATGAATATAACTAGCCACATGACAAATAAAGCGTTTTGCAAACAAAATCATATATTATCCTGGAAATCTCAGTAGTTCATTTTCATATAGATGCCTTTCAGGTAACTGTCATATCGAACACATCAGCTTCTCATTATGCTTTTTATTTTCCACCTGTTGTGATTGAGCACCTTCACACAAATACAGTGTTGACCATTTTTCATTGCTTAAAGATCAGGACTGATCATTGTGTTTTCAAAGACCAGAGAAAAAGGAGCGAGCTCAGAAAGTAAACATGCCAAAAAGATTGGGAATATTAACTCATGACAGAATGGTCATGCAACATATTTGGTCTAGGGTTAAAGACTAAAGGACAAGATGCCATTTACTCATAAGAAAAATGTACAAATATAAGAACAGATCTGAAGTCAAAAAATAAAAGCTTGGCTTATATTTTTTAACCTTAAGTGTTCCCTGTTTTGCTAGTAGATTTTAAGGTACCCAGCTGGTGTATATTGCTCATGTATTCTGAATTTGGGATTTGGGACTAGGAGGGATGTTTTCTCCTAGCTCAGAGAGGAATGATACATTTTGGACATTATTGGGTAGAGTCAGGGTAGTAATAGCATTCCTTAAATCCAAAATAATAATTTGGGGGAGTTAATACAGTTATGTAATTTACATAAAATTATATATTATATGAGACACCTTTATATAATTCCTAAAATAATATAAAATTTAAGGAAATTTTAATATTAAAATTATTTATCCCCCTCCACTTTTTTCTGGTGACTTCCAATAGTGCAGAACAAGTGTCCTATTCACTTATTGATTTGTATTCTCTTAGGAATTGAGCTTACATCCTATGTCAGACAGAATTAATATCTAATTTGTTTGTTCAGATTTATATACTAAAGTTAGCACATATTTGGTGGACTATTTATTGGAAATGTTGCAGAAATCTAGCCGTTCTGGCTTAATGTGAGATTTATTGTGAATTAAGTGATGAAGAAGAATAGGACACATAGACTAAGACAAAGCAAAGCCAGCCAGGCTTCTGTCTCTGCAGCAGAGCCTCCCACTGGTGCCCAGAATGTAATCATGGCATTGGTGCCACTACCAGGCCTTCTCCTTTCTATTCATTGCCTCCTTTATCCCTCCGGCCACCCACTGCCACCAGTCTGGAGATACCTCAGGTCACCTCGTTCCTACCTCATTAATCTATTTTCCCATGACCAGTGATAAACTTTTTTAAATTTTATGGCAAAGAGCACCACAGATAGCACCTCACTAAGCAATTCTTTGTCATTACATTTCCCTGTGAGTGCACTCAAAGTGAAAATGTAGCTATTATTTTTTAGCCTAAGGCAGTAACAAGATGGCAGAAGAAGCCATGAGAAAATCACAGCCTCCAATATCCCTGTAAAGATGCTTTATGGCTGGAATTTCAAAGCCAGCATATCTGGAGATTAATTTCAGGGCAGAGTAACTAACAGCTGTAGCAGGCTTCTGGGGCTGTGATTAAATGAACATCTTCCTCACGTGTATCTACATTTCTACAACAAACTACACCCTCATCTTAACATTTATCCCACATCCAACTTAGTGTCTAGCAGGCTTGTGGCTTACCTCTGGCTCATTTTTAATTGAATAGTGAGTAATAAATTAAAATCTCCTGAGGTTTAAATTGAATGTTTGCATGGCAAATCTCCACGTCTGGGTTCCTTGACCATCTTTTTGTTGCTCTCAATTCGGAGTCATGCTCCCTTTCCTAAGAATTTGGAATAGCCCAGCCCTTTTCGATCAGCCAAATGTGAAACACTGTTTTTTTCCAACACCTTGAGAGCAGTTTACTATTTAGACAAGTATCCAGACCCAAAGGTACAAATGTGACAGTCTTCTGGGCTTCTTGGGAAACAATGACCTGGCATTTATTTTAAATAAATAAAATAAAAATAAATAAATAAATAAA
>NW_010564055.1:0-43987 GCF_000687285.1 Phaethon lepturus
AATGGAAGGAGGTTTGGGCTGTGAACATCTATGTTATAGAAAACGACTAATGACTCCAATGTTCCTTTAAAGCAGCAAACTGCTTTGAAGTCGTATGCCTTTCAATTAAATGTTAAACCTACCTCTTGCAAAATCTGTTTTAAAACAATAGTAAAAACTGCAATGCCAAAACCTGATCCACAATGCTCTTCAGGAACATGAAATACATTGTGTTCAAGTCAGGACTTGAGAGTCTTGAAGAGTTGCATTGCACAGGGAGTAGGGAGGAAGGAGAGAGAAGATTGATTCACATGGCATGTCTGGGCCTTTTACAGTACTTCTCATGAAGGTTACATGGTCAAAAGGATAGTGTATCCCCCATTTTGTTTGTATAAGATTGTGAGAACGTGTTAGAATGAAAAGGCATGCGACAGCTGATGTAAAGTTTTCTGCTTTAAAAATCCATGTTACTGGTTGTAGTTCAGAATTGAGATCAACAAGAAGGTGGCAAGACTCTATTTTTGTATCTTGAAAAAATTCCACAAAAGTCCAGGATTCCAACTTTAAGCCAAAATCTATTTTTATTCATACTGGTTATATAAATTACAGGTGTTGCCAACCTATATACACAATTATTGTTCTTGTTCTAGAAAATTATTTATACTTGGTGCTTTCTGAGAGAAAATTACTTCCTATCTGCAGCTTGCTTTGAAACACTCAGATTAATGAACAGTGATGTGGTCGTTCATTTAAAATCTCTTCCCATGTATCACAGAAATGTCTTGTTACTGTTTCCATTTACTTGCGTTCAACTAACGTAATAATATGAGTGAGAGGAATGAGCAAAAAAGGAGAAATGAAAGTAAAACCTAGGTCTTACTGATTCAAGGAGCTTATGTTTTCATCCCAGATGTATAATTTGTACCTGCACAAGAAGTATGTAAGCTGCAAATGCTCAAGTGTTCATATGTATTTTAAGAAATTTGCATGCTTTAATCATGTATTCTGCAGGCAAGAATTAAATCTTGAATGAGCCTGCATCCATGAAATACAGTTGCCTTGGAATTACCTTTTTATTATTCTATTAACAGAGTTTTTAGGGATAATATTGGGGTGGGGGGGAACCCAACAAACCCAAACAACCCAGACCCATCACTAAACAGTGCCTGAAAGGGGGGGGAAAAAAAAAGTATTTAAAAAAGGCAATTTACCACTTATGTAAAAACTAGTTATTCTGCGTATTAAATGAGTCTGACAGGCATGTAATATTCTGTCATGTAGCACAAATTGCCCAGTGGTCAGCAAATGCTTCAGCTCTTCAGTACCTCTTTTTAAAAACTGTGCTTCACAGTCTGCGTTTACCAGCTAGTATCCAAACTCTGTTAGATCAGAATTTTTTCTTTGTAGACTTTCTGATAGTACTTGTTGTAGTATCAGAGTGCTTCATGCACAAATAGATTTACTTCTGCAGCTATTTTGACAGAGGGTAAGTTTTACTAACTCTCTCTTCCAGTGGCAAAATGGAGACAGCCTTTGACACCACAAGTTTCGTGTAGGTTTCCTTTCTGGAACTACCTTCTCTTCCTAGCCTTGCTTGCCTGCCTTCCACAACTTCTGCTGTGGTGGCAGATAAAAATCTATGCTGAAGGTAGTTCATGTTTGGAAAAAAGCAAACCCCAGACACCTATGGGACATTTGAACTCAGGGGGATGAGAATCTTCTCTTTAAAACAGAAGCTAAATCAACAGTTGTGGTTTAGGGCACCAGAAAGGACTGTCGTGGTTTAGCCCCAGCCGGCAACTAAGCACCATGCAGCCGCTCACTCACTCCCCCTCACCCAGTGGGATGGGGGAGAGAATTAGAAAAAAAACTCGTGGGTTGAGATAAACACAGTTTAATAGGACAGAAAGAGAAAGAAACAACAATGATGACAACAATAATAATACCGACAAAGGAATGTACAAGAACAAGTGATGCCCAATACAGCAATTGCTCACCACCCGGTGGTCAATAGCCCGTCCCCGAGCAGCAATTTCCACCCCCCGGCTAACTCCAGTTTATGTACTGGGCATGATGTCTTATGGTAGGGAATATCTCTTTGGCCAGCCTGGGTCAGCTGTCCTGGTCGTGTGTCCCCCCCCAGCTTCCCGTGCACCCCCAGCCTTCTCGCTGGCAGGCCAGCATGAGAAGCTGAACTGTCCTTGTACTACTTAGCAACAACCCAAAACATCAGCACATTATCAACAGTTTCTCATCCCAAATCCAAAACATAGTCTCACACTAGCTTCTGTGAAGAAAACCAGCTCTATCCTGGCTGAAACCAGGACAATGGTATACAAGATGATGATTAAACAAACTATTTAACATAATAAATCCTAATTTCCCCAAACGCATTAATGTCTCTAGTTATCCTTATATGCTGTTTTCAGAAGCAAAACATTTTGTTCTTATACTCTTGTATTTAAGCAATTCTCTGTATGTTAATTCTGCCAGTGAAATTTGTCCCTGCTGGACTCCACTGAAGTCAAGTGATCTCCAAGCCATAAAGGATTTGGCCTTTTATCAGTGAGGACAGCAATTCTGACTTGCAGGAGGCTAGTTGTAATCCCTAGGGACAAGATTCCTGGTTTACATGGTATTGATAATAGACAGTGGCTCAAGAATAACATCATAATGGTTTCCAGGAAATGCTGATTTACAAAGATGATGGGGGAAAAAAACAAACTGCATCTTTAACCCATTCAGTGTTCACATGATTACTAATTTTTCCAATATGTGAACTTCAGTCAGTTGAGTAAGGAGAACTCAGCTAGAAGAAAAGAAGGAAAAGATTAGTCTCACGGCAGTTACTGCTGTTCATTTGAAAATAACTGCAGATGAAACTTTCTCTGGCTCAAGGTAACTGCAGTGTCATTTTAACAATGTAATACACATTGGCAAGGATCTGAGGATCCTATTTCTAGTTCTTTACAAAATATAGGAATGCTCATTAAAAAACATTGTGTGGGAAACAGTTATAAATATATTTTTTTAATGAATTATTATAATGAAAAAAAATTTTGTAATGAATGTGGTTCTTGCAGTGTATGGATATGTATAGCAGGATTCTTACTGGAGTCCTGTTTTCCTGAAGGGTAGGAGAATCTGGAGGGGGGGGGAATAGAAGGGGATTCGGCAAGACTGCAGAAAGTATATCTTGCTAAGACTGAATTGTAGGATATTTTGTCCTGCTGTAGATTTCACTCTGGCTCTCTGCATCTTATACAGTGCTTTTTTTATTGGCATCTCATGGAGAAAACGTATTGCTTTAATAACACAGATTGCTCACTATACTTAGCCAGTGAATTTAGGATGATAAAGAAAAAAACTCCGTATTTTCCTCGTTGCCATTTAGCAAGGTAAATAGAATTGGAAAAGGAAAGAAGGGTTTCTTTAAAAATCTTCCAGAACTGCTAGAAATTGGGGGAGAAAATGGAACTTGAAAATCTTTCTAGTAAGAGCCTCTAGAAATTCACCTACCATCTAGCAGCACTGAACCATTTCTCTAGTACCCTTAAAAAATGCAACGTGATTGTATTTGACTCTCTCAATTCATCACCAAACACATTCTTTTTGTCCAGTTATGACCACAAAAGATAGCAATGGTCACAGTTCGTTTGGAAGCTCTGAACAGAGCTGGCTTGAGACTTAACTGTGTGTGCTAAAAGAAACCAAAAACGTTTGGAACCTGATGATAAACAAAAGTGAAGCCAACTATTCTTTTCACTGCTAAAACCCTGGGAAATGCAAATGCTTACATAGTTCAAATGCAGTTTAGAAGGTCAGAACCGTTTTGATGAGCGCTATCAGAGGAAAAGGTGAAGAAGCAAAAAAAGATACTTTGCTCTTGAACAGATCTTCAGCTTGGCGTATATTAAAGAACTCCTCTATATGAATATAAAGTTTAACTGTGCTTCCAGTCATCAACAGTTGGGATTCTGGTTTAGTTTTGTTCCCTTTGTGGGTGAGGAGGAGTGTTTACAGAGAGGCATTTGAAGGGGGTTGACAGGCTTTTAAATACATAACCATTTTAAGAGCATAAATCATTGAATATACAGAAAACTAAAAGCTAGTATTAAAAAAGGAGGTTTTCTTTTAAAGCTGCTAAAGCTAAACCACTGTTGTGTTTCCTGATGGAAGTCTGCTGGACAAATCCCTGGTGGGTGAACATCAGTGCTCTAAGTACCCTAAGTCATGATGATTCAGAACACAATTTCTAGTCAGTAAGTAAAAGATGAAAATATTTTTAATAGGACATTGGTACTGTATTTTCCCAATCTTTCAAGATACTTAGTGAATATTAGTTTTATTTGCTAAAAATGTTTTGGGTGACTTTTAATTTCTCACTTTAGTACCCCATGTAGAAACTTGCGGCACAGAAAAGTTATGCAAGTTTGCCGAATTGGAAATTTTTGTGTTCTTTGTGCAGCTTCCCCAAGCAAGTCAAGTCCTTTGTGCTATCTACAGAATTAGTGTAATCATTATGTATTTGCCAGTGTAAAGACTTCGTTTGTGCAAGAACTCTGGGATCTTTTGAATTATGACATTCATGGTTCGTTGGCCAGCGTGTCAGACAATTTCATGTAACAGTGTTTCCAAGTATGCTTGCAGCATCCTGTCTCATTTAGTATAGGAAGTGTCTGCACCGTTGTTTCAGAATGTAATACAGCAAGTTATAAAAGAGCTCTAATTATTTCATAACTGTACAAGCAGCCTTTTTATAACATGCATCTGTGTTGTACATGTCCCGTTTGCTTAGTGTTAACTTATGAATGGAAAAATTTACAACATACGGCAGTTTCGATCACTGTGGGACTCAGGTGTTCTCTCAGCACAGCATAAACGCTTGGAGACATTGGAAGAAGATCTGATGGAGAATGTGGATCTGTAGAATCATTTAAGCTTAAAAAAACAAAACAAAAACCACAAAAATAATCTTGAAAGCAACCTAAATCCCTCTAACTTCATGCATAGTGGTGTAGTATGATGAATGCTTATTAAGTTAGGTAAACTTGTACTCAGGCTTGCTGGTGGCCCTGTAAGCACATGCCAAAAGCCTGGTATACATTTAAAAATGTAGGAGATAAGACCAAGGGAAGAGAAGATAAACCTGACTTTGTAGTATCAGCTGCTGGAGAGAAAAAGGAGACAGTGAAAGATAAACAGAGTACTGTAAAGTCTGCATTCAGTTTTTACAAATGTTTTGCCACATGGATGGGAAAAGCACTGTAGAAGCGAAGTTCTTTACTTCCCTTTCTTGTCTTTAGCAGTCCTTGTTGGACAAATAAAAACATGTAATGTGTTGCTATCCCAAATTATTTGAATGGGGGAAAGGAGGCAGAGAAACCTTTGTGTGTAGATTTAAAAAACAGTATGTAAATTTAATAAAAGTAACATTTGATGCATAATACATCTGTAAGGATACTTACATTTTGGAGACTGGGATAAATACAGAAGGAACATAACCTTTGTCTCCTCCATCTGAGGGCTTTGAGACTAAAAATAAATTAGAGAAATTAAATATTGCCTAGTAATTTTATTTATTTGAAATTTATTATCTGCTTTAAGTGCTGCAGACCATAATCTATTAAAGAAGATATGTCCCTATTTATGCTTAACTAAGCAGCCATAAAAATGAGGGGAATTCCTGAGATTAGTCTTTGAGTTCAGGTCTTGGTCACATAATTGACTGTGCTCTCTAGATATGAATCGCTATCTTAGAATATAATATAGCAACTGATGAAAAAGATCTTGTTAGGTCTTCAAAAGCAAATATAACTCTAGAAGCTTGGTACTTCTGAGCCTCGATTTCAGTTCTGCAAATGCTTGCGTGGAGGTCTATCGCTACAGATACAGCTTCAGCAATGTCTTTTGCAGGAGATTAAGCACATACAGAAATTTTTAGAGGACTGGAGCATAGGCAAAGTCAACTGAATCAAAATGAAGAGGAAAAACATTTGTACCTTTCAAATATTTTTTAGTAGTGTAGGAATTTTAATTGAAATGGGGGATTTGAATTAAAATGGAATTGTAACTTTTTATATTGAAAGTCCAGAAGAATGTGTACTATCTATTAAAAAAAAATCAAGCCTTTGAGGGCTTTTTTGAGAAAGGGTGAGTTTGATCTAAAAATGGCCTGACTTAAAACTTGGGCAAGAAAGAGCATGGGCCTGAACATATTTGGAGCCATTCTTGTCTAGCCTTTTTGTATTTTCCAATGCAGTTGCCAGGGGTTTTCAGGAATATTGTCTGCCATAATTTTGTAATTGCACAGTATGTAGGCAAAAGGCAGTGCAGATAAGCAACATTTGTTATAGGGTTCCACCAAATGAAATGAAATAAAGCAGCTCTTCCAAGCTGTTTGGAAAATACAGAATTTCCTTGAAATCAAAGAGACAGCATGCTACAGTGTAACGCAATTATGAAGAATGATAACCAGGATGACTTTTCAGTTCCATCTCCTTCAAACACCTGGGCACTGAATTTTGTAATGTTGGTCAAGAAAAAGAAATTCTATTTTTTTACTTTTTCTACCATAAGATCTATTTCTTAGCTTCCTTTTAAATATTGTTGTCATTGCCTCTAATGTAACCTCTAAGACCAGGGATAGATTTACAAAATGAAGCTAAATGATAGACATGTATTAAAACAGTTCTCTTGCAGATGCTGATTAAAGGAGGCATCTTAATCTGTTCTCTTCCTCTTCTCCTCACATTCCTCAAATTGCCTCTTGACTTTGCAGCTGCTTTGCAGAAAGGGTAAATAGTGAAATGGAGCCCAACCTTCATTTGGCTGACAGCTGTAGTGTTTGCCAAAGGCCTTATCTTTGGGAATGTCTGGATACAGATACTTCAGAGGGTTTTCGGGAACGTTGTCTGCCATAATAACTTTGTAATCACGCAGTATGTCGGCAAAAGGCAGCGCAGATAAGCGACCTTTGTTATAGGGTTCCACTGAATGAAATGTTACGTCTCCTGTAAAAATACAAAGGCAAATACCAGTTAACCGCTGGTAACTGGTAGATCAGCATCTGCAGCTGGAATGTATTTTTGCCTGCCTTTTGCAGTTTATGCTGGTGTGGGTTTTACCTGTTCATACCAATGTTAGTATCTATCAAGATACACTTTCTGCACATGTGGAAACAAATTTAAAGCCTGCAGTAAGCAGGTACACCTCCTAATGAACTTATATAATTAATATAAAGAACTGAGAGGTGGACTTTCAGAGTTCTGGTTTGGGTTTCAGTAAATATATTGTATCTTGCCCAAAACCATACTAAGAAATGATATGCATGAATTTTACTTTCAAACCAAAGAAATCATGGCTCCTGTATTACAGATGTATTGCAGAGTTTGAGAATTACACTTACCATTTTCTAACTGATCCACCCAAGTAAAGGTAATTCCACCCAGATTGCTTTCACTAAACCGTAATAGAAATGTTCCTGGTGTCTTGTCTTTGAGCAAAATTCGTTCCTTCTCTTTGCTTACAAATCCCATTACGTACCTGAAGTGTAACAGGAAATCATTGGGTTTACTTTTGGAAAAAAATACAGACTTCAATCTGTGCAATATATCTGGCCAAACTTTATATAGGTGTTCAAAGCCTGGTTACAAAAGCTTTATAAGGTCTTGAAACTATGACAAAAGTTTCATGTGATTTACGTGTGGAGTATGGCATCAAGCTCAAAGTACTATGAAGCATGACAAAATTTATAACAGTACTTGACTATACACTGACAGAACCAATAAATAGATCTAAACCTGCATTTCTAAGAGATTCAGTGGTGTTCCGTTTTGGCAAAAGTTTCCAAAAGTTGTAAATGGGAAAGAGGAAGACAGAAGTATTGGCAAATTCTCTTCTGCATAGCAAAACTGATACTAGTAAAGAAAAAAGACAAAGCAGAGAGATCAATATACAGCAGTTTCCTTGTTGCTCACCCATCAATCCAAAGAGGAAGAATGTGTTTTTTAATTAAGTCCAGGATGGCTTCCAGCCAAACCCAAAAGGTAAAAGACTTTCCAGGCAAATGTTCCTAATGGTTTAAAAAAAACCAAACCAACAACCAAAACCAAACAACAAAACACAAACAAAAACAACACACATAAGAAGAAAATTGTGAGAGTGCTGTCACCCAACGACATCCACATGACATGGCTATCTCAGTTTCTTATGAATAATCTAGTTTGTTCAAGCAAGAATGACAAATCTGAACTGCTGTTTTGGGTAACGTCTCTGACATAAAAACAATTAATTTTTAAGATATGCATTGGAAGCGCCTCATTTTTCAAGAAAAAAAATCACATTCATTGTTTCTTCATGGTTATGAAATTACATTTTGAGAGAAATGATGATGAGAACATTGAACCTCCTTTCAAGGTTCTAGACTTGTTTAAATAATTTAGCTAATATGAATAAAATGGGTTTACCCTTCTTTCTCAGTAACTTGTCTTTTCCTCATCAAAGTTACTGAATATATTGAGTGACTTGAAATAATTTAGGTCACAACTAAGCATGTGAAAAAAATACTGTATTCTCTATGAAAAAATGTATTGTATGCTTTAATAGCACAATCCATTGATCATCTACAAAAATATGTAGGGCACACTATAATGACAGTTTCTACTATCTGTAGCAATGTAACTGAGTAGATTCTCTTACCCCAAGCTTTAAACTTCTGGAAATATTATTTTCCTAGTTAAATTTTTACAATGAATGTGATTTGTGCTGGGCTACAATTCCCACAAATGGCAAGTGGGAATCTTAGCAGTAGCATCAGAGAGACAGAGTTAGATACGCATGTTAGATACTCTTAGTTAAGAGAAAGAAGAGTCTAGTTTTACTTTTGGAACTGTACCTTGCAGAACTTTGCCCAGGATAGTTGATAATCATTGTAACTGACTTGTTGTCCTGAGGGAGTGGGGGGGGGGAAGAAAAACTCAAATGGTGAGTCTGTTTCTGAAGTTTTGAAATACATATAGCTTGGTAGCAGGGCAGGGGGAGTACAGTACATCCAGGCTTGGAGAGGGATTGAGAAGGGCATGCTAAGAGGCTGTAGATCAGTTTTTCTGTATCCTTTTGAAGTAGCTGGTAATAGTGGTTTTGGGAATGTTTGCCTGAAGTAGTCTAGGGCTTTGTTTTTGCAACAATGTGTGCTCAGTTTCATTTTTTTAGCCCAAGCGCTACTTCTCTTGGCCTTCATTCTATCTTGAGCTTCCCTGTTTTAAGACAATTTATCTTTTCTTTCTTACGATTCTTGCTGATTTACCGTGGCACCTCTCAACCCCATTACCTCCACGAAGCAAGAAATCTCCAAGAAACCATCAGAAAATGTGACTGTTACCCAGGGAAACCAGTCTTTACCTCCCAGCTTTGAAAGCAATAAAAGTAAAGATTCCCCCCAGTCTTTGACAAATGCTTCTGTTCTTGCCTGCCAGTAGAGGTATCGTTACACCCTCAGCTGGGAGTTTCTTACAGCTCACGATACATTTTATACTTTTCCAGTATAAATTATAAATATATAAAAATATATTTAACAGATAAAGCTTTCTTTTCTTCTGAAGGCCCCTCCCTTCTGGGGGACAGTCAGATCAAAGTGTTCAATACTTCATCTCACTGAAGTTACAGGGCCTCTCTGCTATGCTGTCACCAGTGAAGGATGGGTCCCAGCTAAACAGACCCACAAGGGCAGGTACTTAAAATGAAACAAAACCCAAACCAAACCCCATACGCACGCAACAAGACTTCCTTTTGATTTCAGATACATGAGATAATTACTTGCTAAGGAAATAAAATAACATCATAGTTCAGTGTGACTCTGATGCCCTCTTTCTTCAGTTGAGCCGCATGGAAGTTCAGAAGTTGAATCACTTTGTGGTAAGAATAAGCTGGCGCATGCTTTTCTTTAAAGAAAAAAATGTTGTTGTGGCATTTTTTAAGTCAGGTCTGGAAGTGGAGGTCATGCTTAAAATCATTACCTGTAACTATTATATAAAAGAGACCAAAAGCAAGTAAAATCTTTGTGTTTCTACACACTCACCCGTAAGTTTCTCTGCCAGCATGTTGAGCTGATCAGAATTGAGCCCACGACCGACATACGATGAAAACTGCCAGCTCAGTACTTCTAAGAGCTGACTTAACGTGGCAGAAGGAGGATTGTTAAAGAATGACAAATTCTGCAACAGATTTAGTGCTTTGTTAGACAGTTAGAAACCATGAAATACACTGTAGACTGTAAAAGAAGGCTGCAAGTACTTGACCAGAATCTGGAAGTGTTAAAAATTAGGTGTGCGTGGGGGATACATTGGAGCAAATATGTGCTGGCCCTCCCACCTGCAGCCACCCAGCAAGGTCCGCTCAGGTGCCTGAGCAGAGTTGTAGGGGGAGACTGAGAATGCCAGAGTCCATGTTTGCATCTTGGAGGATAAAATACCTTGCTATGCTTCTGACAGCATCTTGTGTTAAGGCAGTGAAAATAGGCTTAAATCCTGTCTAATAAGTGCAGATATTCTCACTGTACTTTAGTATGTTTGGTGTGTGAAAATCTTAAACCGTTACTCATACAGCAATACGTTGTTGAATTGTTTGGGTCGTCTTAGTTTTGGACTGTACATGTAATGAACATACTGACGACTGTGCAGAGACTCTTTGGAGTATCACAGGGTGATAATGAAGTCCCATGCTGCTGATAAGCTGGACTGCCATTATTCTTAGGCCCATTCTTACCCTTTTTCTCCTCTGAAAATCTATGTGACTGCCACTAATCCCCAGCTGAAAGCCTGAGAGCTATTGACAGCATTAGCCTACAATTTGCAAATACAGTAACAGTGACTGAATCCAAAGTATGTGCTGAGCCAGCTGGAGCCTGAGAAAGAATGATTCTGCTTTTGCTCACAGTTAGAGCCACTAGAAGGTGCTACCTGACACTTATGATCTTCTCCATAGAAAGCACTAGCTCCTATAAAATGCATGAGAAAAAGCAGCCCTTAAGTACGTTACAGACCTGCCTATATGCCTACTTTGACAGTTTCAAATTGTATGAGTAGAATTATTTTGTACCATGCATAATTTTGGTCAAACACATCCGAAAAAGACAAATTCAAACAAGAAAAGTTGTGGAGAAGGGCTATCACCTTTCCTTAGTTTAAGAACTACTACTTTAGCCTATAAAAAAGAAGGCTAAGTGTGCATATGGTTTTGTATATGGGCAGGGAAAAAAAGATAAGGCGAACAATGTTAAAGTATGATGTTGCTAGCAGTGTACGTGAAGAAAATAAGGCAAGTTTAAGAGGGAAACACAGCCTTTTTATAATGAATACATTTGGTAACCAAATACTAGAAATGTGAAAATGCAGAAAGTCAGTACTTGCATACTGAAGACCTACCTGAGGATCGTTGGTTGACAGATTGTACCAAATAATAGAAGCCCACGCATTGGGTAGTTGGCTGACATTGGAAATCATTACCACAGGCAAAGAGCTGGTCTGGTGGAAAGAATGAATGTGGTATGTAAATGCTGCTGAGAAAAGTGTTAGTGCTGCGTTATGCTTTGGGTTTTTTAACCCCCTCTTCCTTCCTGAAGCATACACTTCTGTCCAGAAGTTCTGGAAATCTTGCATCTGCTTATGGTTACTGCTGAAGATAGCTTCTAGGATAGATGGACCTGTGGTCTGGCCCAACACTGTTGTTCTTCTGTAAGCTGCTGGAAAATGCCTTTTATTCTTTCCCCAGAATATCTGGCTAGAATACTCACTTCCAAATTTATAGTCAATCCATACAGGCAGACTTGTGTTTCAAAGCTGATGGAGTGCAGTTCCTCGGTCACCATGTGAGGACCCTGAGGGAGTAAGTAGGTTATAAAATTGTGAATGCACGGTTGGCATTAACACTTTTAGTGATCCAGCTGCTGAGATTATGCAACTTTGAAAGAAAACACATAATCAAACATGTAAGTAGAACAGGAAAAGAAGGAAGTAAAGGAAATAATTTGTTAAACTCTGACATTAAATTAGTCCAGAAGTCTGGTGTGTTTTTCTGATGAATTTAAAAAAAAAAACAAAAAACAAACAAACCTTGACATTGTTAAAGCAATACCTCTAAGCTTTAAACTTTTGCTTTAACTTTTTCTAAAATGGTGCTTTTAGATTTCACACAAAAAAGTTAACAGATTATTTTTTGTGTCTGATAAAGATTGTTTCAACTTTTATTTTCCTAAAGTTTCTTTACTGATTGACAATTCCAATTTAAACAGAGATGTTAAACTTCAAGGAGGAACAAACTAGAAACAAAAAGCCACAGTTTTAATGACAAGTAGGCCTTCATCTGGGAACATAGGTTTGTTGTAAGTATACTTAGGCTTCTACTCCTTCAATTAGTACCACCTAAATAATTAATCCAAAGTAAATCTGATACTAAAACCCCAAGCTTTTCTTGGATGAAAAAAAAAAAAGTTTGTCATAGTTGATTAAAAGTTTGTAGTACAAGTGTTTTGTTTTGATTACAAACTAGCCTAGCTCTATAAAGATCCAGATCTCTGCCCCCAGGGAAACAGATCTTTCAAAATACATTTCCATCCTCAGAAGTCAAATTGTAAAAATCTATTTGTCCTTTTTTTAGGTTATCGTTGTTTTTCCCTTCCCCATCACATATTTGTTTTGTCAGACTTTTTAGAAAAAGAAACAAAATTTTAAAATCCCAAATCAAAATGCTGCCATTAATTGAAATACTCTGCTTTCAGTCAACGTAAAATAAAACTACTCCTTGGGAACGTGCCTCGTAGCCTTATTTTTCCCATGGAGCACCTCCTCCAGGACATGTACAGGTCACTGCAACAAAAGAAACTGCATAAATGAGGGATTGAAATGACAGGAGATCCTCAGGCATCTGAATAATAAATCTGCTTTGCAAAGGGAAAATCCAGTTTAGAGTTGAAGGATTTTACATTAAATACTTGTCCATCAAATGAGCACAAATGTTTTAATACAGGTAGAATCAATCCAGCTCAACCTGTATTGCTGACACAAAGTTGAAAAGGGTTGGTGAAACTCCCCTTCTCCCTCCCCCCATTATGATTTTGCAAAAACTTAATTTTTTCTTGTGGAAAAATTATCTAGGCAAAAAGGCTTATCTACAGGAAAGGACAAATTTCAAATACAGAGAGCTTTCACTTTTTTAATGAGGCAAATCATACTTAGCTACACTCCCAGCTTATTAAACATCCTGTAACCAAGTTTTAAAATTATTATAGTTGCTGTTGATAAAAACCCAACTTGTTCATACTAATAATGACTTCACAGATTGTGATTTGACCTAGGAGAAGCTCTGTTTGAGGAAATTGGTGAATCATGTCACAGCTCAGCTGTCCTAATTCTCCACCTTTTATATAGTTATAAAGGCATAATGCGTGAAAGTGGGAGTAAAATGCTACCAAAAGTAGAGCACCAACATTTTTACACCCACGTTTTTGCATTTGCTTGTCTTGATGCAAATGACTTTTGTAAGTAGCAAAGTAATTGGGAGGTGAGCCTTGAGTTTCAGTCTTGCTAATCAGGTTGCAAGTTATTCTGTTCAGAAATACTGTGTGAAGCGTGCACAAGTATCTTCTCCTTTAGGTTTTTGGTTAAAATTCTCCATGCTGATCACACCTTTGCTTTGTACTTAAAGACTAATTGCAAGACTTGTACTTGTATGACTACATCTATTTGGGCTGTGATATGAGTAGATTTATTTTTATTTTTTTTAAACTTGTCAGTACAACTTTACTCTTCTACTGTGAAAAAAGGTTACACTGGTGTGGAGATGCCCAAATACTGGTTTGGCTTAAGGTTATTTCACTTCGGTAAGTAGGTGGCATTCACAGAAGCATCTTTATGACATCAGTTACCTTGAGAGACACTAACTGTTCTGGTAGCATTGGCAGAGGCTGTATCACTGGCTGCAAGCTTCTGACTCTTGCTTCAGTCAGAGATTTATCTGCATATTTTTGCTGTTAAAGAGCAATGCTAATTTTACTGTGTAAAATTTAATTTACACACCCTAGAGTTTGTGCATACTCGTGCCTTTCCCTTCCCTGCCTACTGCTTCCAGTTGCTGGATGAGGGCATCCTGCCTTCTCCCCTGCCAGCGTGGTTTTCCTTTCCCCTCCTGCCAGTGACGCAGAAGGTGAACAAATGAAGGCAGTAACTTTCTTGCCTGTGGTTTTGATTTTTCTCTGTGACACCCGGGGCACTGGGGAGAATCACGGTTTGTAGGAAGCCAGAGTTGAGCAGAAGGATGTAGGGTGGAGCTGTGCAGGTGGCAAGGAGTGGGGCAGGGGAAGAAGCACTGGTGGTCTCGCTGTGAGGGGTGCTGGAGGGTACCACAGGAATGGAAGGAGCGCTCTACGATGCGGCTGAATGCAGGGGCACAGTGTTCTGGGTATGGGTTAGCGCTGATGTCAACACTTCTGATTTCTGTTCTCCACAAAGCAAGAATGTACGGATTTTAAGCTCCTCTGCTAGGAAAGAAGCACTGGCAATACCTTTTCACCTTACATGCCAGGTGGTGGGTGCATGCCTCTGAAATCTGGGTAGTGCACAGGACCTGCTGTTTTGTTAGGGCGAGCACGTCATAGTACAGTACACCACAAGAGGGGAACCTACGACCGGCTTTGGATGAGCATTGGTAAACTAAGCACACTTCTGCTCCTGGTTGAGGCAAGCAAGCTGCTCTGATGCAAATATAATTATACCCTTACTTCAGCCGTAAACCTGGCCAACAGAACATAGATTTGAAGAACCATTCCTACAGGAAAACTTGTTTCAACAAAAAACTCAAAAAGCTTATTTTTTTCAAAATGTAAATTATTAGAAAGGCAGCCTTAGAGAAATCCATATGTTCAGATTATTACTTCCCGCCTGCTATTGTAACTGTTTTAATATACAAATTTAAGGTATGTAATTAAAACTTCTGAGTGCTTCTGAAAAGTTCTCATTATACTATCATAAGATAATATATATTTCAAAATCAGTGCTCTTTTATTTAAATAAAAATAAATCTGAAATACTTGTGAGAATAATCAAAAATAACATGCAAAATAAATGCACAAACCTCATTTCCTTTGCTTCCAGCACTTGATTTCATTTCTTTGGGTTGCTGTATAAAGCAAAACAATATTTATGTACCAAAGAAACTTATAGACGGAAGTGCATATAAAGAACATAATTTGTGACCATGATGTTCTTAGTATAACAAGGTTTTATTTATAACATACAAATACACTGTGATGAAGGCTCTGACACTATGCCTTGGAAAGTCTATTCAGTGAATAGTCTTTTGGTGTTTTTAAAGGAACTAAGTTAGTGTAACAAAGCATTAATTAGGGTACTTGCAAAGTGCAATACAAAAAAGCACTAAAGACCGTCAATCTCCATCTCCTTTTGCAAAACTACACCGATGCATTGCATCTGTGGTTAAGTCAAAAAAACACCATAGGTGAGGAGTGTAGTCAGAAAGGATGACTCACTAAGATATGAGAGAAGTTACAGAAGCAGTGCTATAGTCTCTCAAAAGACAGTTATCACGGGCATTAATTTCAACCAGATCTAAAACATTCAATTATATATTTCCCCTAGGCAATGGTAGTGTGGTTTGCTTTTGGGTTTTTTTGTTTGGTTTGATTGGTTTTTTTGTTTGTGTGATTTTGGTTTTTTTTAAACAAAACTCAGTTTCTGAGAAGTGGTGTAATTGAGCATGATTAGTCTTTTTCATTTTCTGGCATTAATTAGGATATGCTTTGTCATTTCTGTGAAAATATACAGTCTTATTTTATGGAATGGATAAAGGATGGAATGGGATAAAGAGACTCTAAGAGTAAACTTTCTGTATAAGGAAAAAGAAAACAAATATAGACTTGACATTAATACAGTTCTCCCTGCATAGTTTTTAAAGAATCTTTTATTTCTCTACCAGAGGTACATGACAGGAAAAAAGCAGTCAAACTTACCAAGTGTCGAAATTCTACTGACAGGCTTCCATTTGCAGATTCATCCATGTTCATTGCCTTCACATGTGTTCCACACAGAACGAATCTGCGATTACTATGGAGGACATTACACTTACGTACTCAAATAATATCACATTGGATAAATTGAGAAATACTGTATTTTATTTTCTTACCTTACAGTTGAAACGTTCCTAAAATAGAAGAGGGGCAGGGAGGAGGAAGAGATTGCGAATCAGTGAATGTGTAAGCCATAACTTGTACTGAGAAACATATCTTGAGATGGTTGACTTTGACAAGGCACAGTTAATTTGTATTGCTAATACAACTGCAACTTTTAAAATAAAGAACTGAATTCTTTGCTGTCCAGTTAGACTTTTGTATCTGGCCAGATGCAAGTAGTATATTTTATCTAGCTTTTTTCCCCACATTTGGAAAGCTATGTGGGTATTCAAAGCTGCAGTACTATCTAATTGCCTGTGTTCTGGGTCAATACAAGCCGGCGTAGATAGCTCATGTTGTACTGGGAGAACTTGTGCACAGCAGCAAATCGGACAGTACACAGCTTTTAAGGGAAACAGTCCTGGCTTCTCTCACGCTCCTTCCTCACCAGGTGTTTTCCTTCCTTCTTTTGGGCCAACATCTATGTCTGCGTGGTCAGGGTGTTTTTTAGGGGCCTGCAGAAGCACAACAGCCAGAAGAAGGGAGGTAGCCGGTACCTGTGGCTGGGGATGGTGGGCACTGAGGACTTGGATCACCTTTGCTAATTTTGAAATCATACTTTGACAGCAAGTTTTCTGCCGCATGTTTTATCACGCTAGGGTGCCCTGACCTATCTGTAACCAAGCGTGCTCTACAGTACTGGGTATTGCTCAAAATAATACACTTTGCTGAAAGAAAATGCATCAACTCAAAAGGAAATACTCCAGGCAGCGTTAACACTATTTTCACAAACATAGTATAGACAGGCTCAGATGGTTTTTGCTCAGGAAATTATAATAAACCAAAGCAGCTGGGGATCCTGTTCATTTGGGACTGCTGTAAAAAATAATGGGAACAGAAAGGAAAACCAAACACCTTTAGAAAGGAGGAGTTTATGTAGCAGTTTTAATTTCAGGCAGGGGTAAAATTCTGTAAACTGCCATAGTTACTAATTACAGCACTAGCTTTTCTAGCACAAGGCTTCATGTACTACTTGGAGCAGCTGCATTGAAGGTACTGGGCCTATTAACCAAGCAGAGATAAGTGGTATTTCAAAGCTAACTATCTCATAAATGCAATAGTTTTGCTTTAAAGTTTTTGTGTGATGCTGCTATTTCAGACTGATGAATTTTATCTAAGACTTGAAACAAATCTTAAATGGATTTCTTGCCTCCAATTTGAAAATAGCAATTGGACGTAGCGGCTTTTTTGTTTTTTAAAGACAAAGAAATCTTCCACATTAAAAAAAGAAAAGCATTACCCTGATGTTTTAACTGTTGGGGTTTTGTGGTTTGGGTTTTTGTTGGTTTTTTTTTTTGTACCTTCTAAATCAGATAAGATAGCAATTGAAAAACTGTGTTGTCTCTGTAGGGAGAGAGAAAATATCTTAACTTTAAAGTTTCTTACTTGTCAATAGTTGCTTTCACTCTGATCTGGTAGTTCAGTTCTGGCAATTTAATTAGCAACCTTCAAAACAGAAAATGTAAAAGTGAGTATTAATAGAATAAATTTCTCACCAGAAAATATTAGACCAGTGGTTCCACAGCAAAGTATGTAAAACAATTATAATCTGAAAACAGATTAGGCATCTAGGATTATATCACGATTTACAGGGTTGTATACTCTGAGAGACCTTGGCTGTTCCAGTGGCAGGTGTTCTACCCACCCTGCAAGTAAGTGGAAAAGTTAGTATGTGTTTGAGGGAATGGCTAGAGAGACAGCAAAGAAGTATTAAGAGATGGATTTGTATAATCTGTGGCTGCACTGTAGATGTAAGTGTATGTTCCTTCATGTACCCTTTCCATGGCCCCCAGCCCTCCCCGTGTTCTTTTTGCTTTGAGGTGGCAATGAGATGAGAGTTCCTCTCCAATCTTTGCTCTTTTCGCAAAGTCAGGCAAGAAGCTAGTGGCAGAGAAATAACTTGTCATTGATTGACCGGAGCTCCCCAAAATGCAGAAGTTTCTCTTTCCAACGTGCAAGAGTGGCTCTGAATATTCTGATGTTGGCTTGTATGATGTAGATCACGATTTACTCAGTTTGCAAAGTCATTAAAACAAGAATTCAATGCATGCAGAATCCTGAAAGTGCTGACTTTTGTCCACAATCTGCCTTTCTTCCTCACAGTGATTTACTCTTTATTGCCACTTATCACAAGTGACAGATTCTGTGGCCTTCATATACCCATTCCAGAAAATTTCCCTGGAGTCAGAAGGATGTCTAACACAAGTTGGTCTGCTTTGCTTTCTAGATTCTCCTAAGATAAAATGCAGCACGCAAAGGAAGGAGTTTACATCAGACTTCCTTTCCTTACCTTAATTTAACAGTGAACTGTATTAACGTTTTAAGAACCATCGGCCTTTGGGGATGTGTTGGCATGCAGGGCTGCCTTTCAACCACGAATGAACTGTGTGAAAAGTGGTGAAACAAATTATTAGGAATATGCATAAACAAACAGCTGGGGGGAATGGGGGTGGAGTGCTCGTATCTCTTAGAGACTTATTTCCTCTACAGTTGCTGAAGTGGGAGGTCTGTATTCCAACTCTCAGTTCTCAAAGTGATCCAGTGGTCTAACTTATGGTTGAATTGGTCCCATAAGAAACAGTTATTTGGAATACATTAAAAATTAAAACAAAACAAATTGAATAGTCCTAAAATACTAGGCTGATAAAAGTCTGGAAGACTGAGACTTTTATCAGAACCATAAAACAGAGTATGAAAATACACTGAGCCTGGCTCTAATGAAATTAAACAGTCATTTTATCTTTTTTCATTTTTTATAAAAAAAAATTGACCATTTTTTGCTTTCAGATAGTCACTTGTGGTATATCTCTAGTATAGCCAGTACAAAAGACAAGAGGAATGATGATAATGAAAACATTAGATAAAAATCTATTCATAGAAGGGTGAATTGAGCGACAGAAGAATGTCTTGGTGGGGAAAAGACAAGAAACAAATTAACACCTGCCTCTTTTCTTAAAAAAAAAAAAAAACCAAAACAAAACACAAAAGCTCCTCCCCCAAAACCCCACAACTTTTCCCAGCAGTATGTATCTAACTCCTTCTGAAATAAGTGGATTTTGTGTGTTCATTTAGAGTAGAACTTGATCACAAACCCTTAACTGCTACACATGAGAAAATGCCTGGCACCTTCATCTTCTGGGAGTTTTGATGACAGCTGTACATACTTTTTATGTTGGAAACTTGGTCTTTAAGAAAGAGACTCAAACTTTTTTCCTTTTTTTTTTTTTTTTCTTCTTAACAATATAGTCTCATTGTTGCCAGTAAATTTGTGTCAGTTCAGGTAAAGTTATGTAACATTGACAATGGCTTACGCACTTCCGGAAAAGATTGTAGAGCAGAAAGTTGACTTTTTCCAGCAGTTGAGGTCTTTGCACTGGGATAGGGTCTCCATCGTAAGTCAGTCTGGTCAACAGTTCATCCAGTTTTTCTAATTGCCTTCTAACTTGAAAGAGACTTTCTGCCAACAGCGTAAAACTACAGCAAGACAAAAGATTAGTTTGCAATCTTTCATGTAAACCATTTCTTAGAACGCTACTTGTTCTTGTTAGTTCTTGCTTAGGGAAATCGGAATCGGTACCGATTGGTGCTTTCCAGCCTTATCCAAACTCATGTCCATTCATCTTTTGTTTACAGGGGTATATAAATACATCAGGCAAACTACCTACTTTATTTTCCAAGATAAATATTTATGCAACAGGCCTTATCAACAGCCATGCAACACTCCCTGTGATAATTTGGAAGAAATATATACACAGTCTTGATGTTTTACATGCAGGGCACTTGTGCCAATTCTAATTCTTTTCTACAGCTCAGTAGTTTTGCAAAATGTACTCTTTAAAAGGATAATATTTTTATAAAATGAGCAAGTTACCGAGACTGAGGAAGTGTAAAAACAATAAGGAAAATCAAATCCAAACACACTTGCTAACAGTTTAATAGGGTATGTGTGTATAAAATCACATTTTTAAAGCAATTTTTAACATCTTCATTGGGAAAAAAAAATACTTTAGTAGAAGAAAAAGCAAAACACAAAACCCCACAAAAAAGGCAGCAAATACTTTTTTTTTTTTTTCCCTAAACCTAAAAAGGTTCTTGATTTTTATCCTTTTTTCTTCTCACTTTTTACTTCATCTTTTCCAGAAGAGAAATTTGATGGGAGAGAAATGACCAGGACATTGACATTCTCTGTCTCCATTATCTTTCAAAATATAATGCGATTTTCTTTTTAATTGCAATCACCTTTAGAGTTGCCACCACAGAGACTACTGCCATTCAATTCCTGCATAGTTTGAAGTCTGGAGGAGTGACGTACTTAGTGAGTCAAAGCATAAAGTGTCTACCCAGCTCCTGCCTAGACAAAACTCCCACTGTCCTCAGTGACAAATTCAGTCAGCACAGTTCTTACCCTCTGAGGAGTTTTGCTTGAGTATGTATCATGTATCTGGAAAAACTGTCAAACCAAAAACTGAGTGACTGCCACGGCTCAGGCTCAGCAGTTCACTGTAATGTGATCAGTTCAGCATAGCAAATGTTGTCTGCCAAAACAAATTGTATTTTTAGTTATCTACTTGCTTAGCTGCTAATGAATTTGCTGCTGTTGCAAGGTAGCAAGGCAACGGATCTAAAGGAATGATCATTTCACGTGCAGCAGACTTCCTGTGGTTTTTGGTGGAAACACAAGCTCAAGGCAAGTTTACCAGTTCTGGAGCTGATCGAGCCCACCATGGAGAGGACCCCCAATGCAGGCAATCTGCTGCCGTCTCTTCCAGTCTAGCAGCTCTTCAGTCAGCATGTTGCTCATAAGCATATCGATTTCATGAATCACACGCCCTATTTTACTGAGTACTTCCTGTAAAATAGGAAAGGTGTCACAAACTGACCACAGGGAACAGCCACAAAATTCAGCAATTATCATAAAGTGCTGATGATGGTTTTTAAAATTATTTTGAAAGTAACCGTATTTAGTCCCTACCACTTCAGTCTCCTTAACTCAGAGGTGACTGGATTCATCACCCATTGTACTTGAAATTAATCCTAAATCTCTATGAACTCTTCCTCAGTAAAACTTTTTTTTTTGGGGGGGGGGGGGAAGTTGGTGGTAGAAGGGAGGATTGTTGCATTCTTTGTGGGCATAACACCTCCAAGAAGTTAACACTTGCAAGCACTGTCAAGATCAAAAAGTTCTCCTTTTGTTTTGCATCACATCCAGTTCATTGGCTTTTTGCTTGCTTGCTTTTAACTGTAAAAAGTACACGGAGTCAAAGAAATTGCCTAAATGTACTGTTTTCTGTGCCAGCAAAGAAGTGGTCAGAGGAATAGTCATTTGCAAGTCTCTGTTGCTGAACAGAGCAAGGTACTGTTGGTGGGTTCTTGGTGTTATTTTGTTTGTTTTATTTTCTTTGCAATTATTAGATTACATTTACTTTGAATACTTTTTATTTACTTCAAAAGCTACAGATTGCTACCTTAGTTACCCATGTAGCACAGTACATAAGAGGTCCTGTGAAGTGATGCCCTCGCCTCACTTCAAGGTGTGCAGAACCATATCCTTGACTGAGTTGTTACTTAATTGCCAATTTCTTAACTGCTAGTCAAAACCACCTGTACACACCAAAGCCTTTTGTGGATTTTTAACCCCTATGTTATTTGTCTGTTCTTCTGAGAGGAGAATTTCAAGAGGCACGCATATGCATTTGAGTATTCAGTGTGGGAATAAGGGGAGAAAGCAAATGAACCACAAATGACAAAACATGTCACTAACCTTTCTCTTGTAGTCTAAAGTATTGAGCATCGCCTGCAACGCTAACATTTCCTGTTTAATGAGGGCGCTGTTTTTGTCGCTCTGCTCTGCAGGGGATGAAAACAATCAGTATAAATGCATGTGTGGGTGTGTGTGCATGTTTGTAAGGGCAGGAGGGGAAAAAACCCCGACCAGACTGCAGCGTGAACTAGTGAAAAAATAAACTGCAGACATCAGTAGATTATGTAATAGTGTATTTAATTTGAATGGACTAACTTTAGTACAAGTTTAAGATAAGGTTTTACCACTTGACTCTCTAGATGTGTATGTGGAATTGGAAAAGGTAGAAAACATACCTAGAAATCTATAAATTTCTTATTCATGTGCGTTATATACATCTGGCTTGGATCAGTGATTGATCTGTACACTATTGAAATATGCTTGTGGTGTCAGCAGTTAAGACTAAAGCTCTTTGGACTTGATGTGAATTACACAACTGGCTGAGAGCATGGAGGTTAGGCATTTGAAACAGATAACTGTTCATCGCTGTGGGGATTGCAGCAGCCAGGAGTACTGATCACTGGGTATTTCCCCCTCTCCTTAACTTTTTTTTTTCTTCTCTGGATCATGCATTAGTTTTAAGCTTCCCCAAGCTTACCCCATGCTCTTTCATATGCAGCTCGTCCCCTGCCCACGCCTTCCCCCACCTTTTGCTCTTCTTGCACCTTTTATGCTACCTTCAAAAAAGAAATTGGTGCCAACTGTGTCTCTGCTGAGCTCTGGACTGACATATTCCCATTACGCTAGGGTGGATGTTTCAAAGAGGCAGACAAGTAACTGACTGTCAGCTCAGCCACAGCAATTCTCACACGTGTTGTAAGGTACTGCAAGTTGGCTGTGCTGTGCAGAGCATTTGTTGACACAGTGAAATTTTAAGCCCTGAAAGTCATTTATGTAAACATGTTTTATTTTGCAAGTGGGGCAGGTTTCAATCATCTACATGATCAATAATTATGATTGGCCTGATGACTAACAACTCATTAAACCATGGCAACTTGATCTCTTCTGATTGCCTGGCCATATCCAGCCTTAAACATATAGGATTTGACATGTTTAAGAACTCGGACATTTCAAGTCCAGTATCTTTGCATATTCAAAGGGAGAATGTATGAAGATATCTGAGCAGACACAAGTGGACCTCAGTTTCTTTTCTGAAAGAGATCATGCAAGGACTGTTGCTGTGTGCAGATCTCAATCATCAATCATCATGTTAGTCCACTCACATGCATTCAGAGTGCTTACCAGCTGGTTATCACCACTGTTGTCAAAAAAGAACAGAAAGCCAAGTTAGAGACTAAAAAAATCACTTTTGCACAACTCTGCTCTGGAAAATAAGAAGTTCTTCTGCATCCTGCCTTGGAAGGGCCACGTCAAAGGTGAGGATATTGAAAAATGTGTTCTTTAAATTAAGAAAATTACCACTTTTCATGCTATTATGCAGCTTATATATAGAAAGTAGCTATATTTGCTCAACAAGATCCTGTTAGCGTTCTTAACCCGAAAGAAGTCGTTATGTTCCAAGACTATAACTTTATATAAACTAAGAATCTGGTTCTATGTTTACATGTATTATCTGGGTAATGCACCAAAAAAACTGATGCTGGGGTCTAGTTGTGGAATCAGCAATTTCCTAGAGAATCTAAAAATTATTATAAAAACTCTTACCTAAGCTTTGTATTGTTTTATACCTGAAGTCAAATTCCTCTTGCAAGTCTTCCAAGTATTTGACATCTTGGTCAGTCATCTTTCCCAGGGAAAAGAAAGTAAAATTATTTGGGTGTTCACAGTGACATAAAAAGGAATTTGTTTGGTAATGGACAAATGTATAATATAGTATTTTTCCTTTCCTACCATTTGAAAATCCCTAAGCAGTTCTGGGAACTCAGGAACTGTCTTGTAAACTTTAAAAAAAAAGACAATTGAATTATAAATGCACATTTATAGCTACAGATTTATCTTACTTGTTCAGGAAGCCAACTATTATCCTCTCCCACAGTCAAACAGTAGTTGATACAGCTGAACCACTTCTTGTTTACTAATTCAATGACATAGTAGAAAGTAGGAATTATTACATTTAGCCTAAGCTAAACTGAAATTATTATGCCAATAATGTAATTATCTTCTTGGAATTTTAAAGCAAGGCAAATGGATAATTTTGCATTGACTTCAATGGAAATTGGAATGGGGTGTGCAAGGCCAAGAAAGGTTGAGCCAGAGACAGGAGCAGAGCTCTGAGACTTTGTTTAGAGAATTACTTAAGAATTTGGGTGAAGAAATGAAACATTTTTGCTGATTTGGCTTTTTGCAAGGGCTTGTTTTCATATGTGCTGCAAAAAATTTAGCAGGTGTTTATTCTAGTAACGGAACAATGATAATTCAAAAGAAGGAAAATAAAACTGTAAAAAATCATCTGTTTTACTTCGAAGGTCTGTTTCTGAGCTGTTTATAGGAAGCCTTGATTCTGCCAACAATTCAAAAACAATCTTTTTTAGGTCCCTGAGATATGCACGTTAGGTGTCTGTGTGAAAATATAAAAAATCATTTGCTAAATTAGGATACACAGAATTAACCATTTTGGTTTCCTCTTTATTTTGGAGACTAAATTTTAAATTATATTCCTAAGGTATGAAATTACATACTGAAGGAGCTGGCTGAGTTCTGTGTTCAACTTAATTACCTACTAAAAAAAACCCCTTGTATCTAGAAATCATTCTCATTTTCACTGGTCTTTCAGGGATGGCTGTGCTTCCCCACACAGGCAAAAGCAGCAGCATGGTAGGCTGCTGCGTTGCAGCTTTGTCTGCTTTTGCTCTGCAACTCTTATCTTGTAACTTTATAGATAGATAGAGATCTAGCATTATGTTCTTCTAAAGCTCGCTTTATCCTTTTAAGGGTTTCATCTCTCAACCCTTCTTCCCCATGTAGGGAGGCACTATGAGAGAATGTTACTAGGACCTCTTTCCAGTATACCAAAAGCATTGCTCTTGAACGGCATACGGGCAGGTATTTCAAATATAACTTCTACATTGAGACTACTGTAAAGCTGAATGTGGTGTTGGGATAGGAAAAAGGCTGTAGGTAATCTGAATCCTTATCCTGCCTTGAACTGAATGGGCAAGTATTCTCTGACCGAGCTTTCAAGGTCTCTATGGGATATAGCTACAGGTTTGGCTCAGCCCAGCTCTGCCCTGCAATGGTATGGGAAACTCCTGGAGAGTTGTTATCATCAGCTCCCAATGTTCTTCTCCCTTCATGTCTCCAAAACATGTAATTATGTCACATAGCCTTCAGCTTTACAAAGATCTTGGTACGTGCTACTGCTGACCTAAGTAAAGAGGTGAAGTTGCAAAATTACATTTACTGAACCTCACATCTTTTTAGAGACAGTAGGCATAGTCTTACTGCACTCAATGGTCTGCTGGCAACTCACATAGGGATGAGTGTGATAGCTTTAAAATAGGTAGTTCTCACACTGAACCCAGAGCAGCTGTAAAAATCTGAGGATCCAGGTATGTCCTAAGTAGTTAGCCTGGGCTGAGGTCCTCAGAATAATGCAAAATGGTTGACAGAGCTTGTTAGAAAAAGTATTTGTGCTACACAGCTTAAAGACAGTTCAGGTATGTCTGTATGAAAATCATGGCTGTGTAAACAGCAAAAGGGACAAAAAAATACCTGAGCACTGTTCTTGATGGCTGACACTTTGTGTTCTACGTTTCGTTGTCGTTCTGAAACCATAGAGTTCTGCAGAGACTTTTCCAGCGGCCCCTGCAACACATTGAACAGATAATGGGTGGCTGAGTAATAACAATGAGTGATAGTAACTGTACTGCAAGTTCCAGCATACATAGGGAATTCAGAAGCTGGTCTTCAACCAGCTGGAGACTGGGGTAAACATACAAATCCATTTAGTTCCACAGATTTGAAAAACATGCTGCTTTAAATTTGAAAGCCAAAAGGTGAAAGGGTGTGGGTATACTGCAAACATTAAACATCCAGTAAATTAAAGAAACTGAAACATGGATTATTCTGAAAAAGACCCATGTTGCAATAATCATATAAGAATATGTATTACATACACAGGTGATTAACAAGAACACATTTGACTTAAAAATTCTATCTGGGTTTTAACGATGTAACAATTTCCCCCAAATAGGTTTTATATATAATTTTAAAGTTTCTTTCTTCAAAGAACATAAAAACTATTGATGCCTTTGCAACATATCAGGTGGAATGTCTTTTGCATTGCATAATTAATATGAATTAATGCATTGCATAATTTAAAGTATACACATCTGTTTTGCAAAGAATAATCTCTTTAAAGCCTTTCCCATAGATTAAAATCTTTGAAGATTAGTTATGACATAGAAGTCACTTAAAGCAATGTTTGCAGCAGTAGAGCCACTAATGAAGAACAAACATGAGTTTAAAAGGCAGCATTTGGCAACCCCTAGTGCACACAAATTTCTCTAGTGGAATGAGAGGACAGGCTTTGATCCTAAAAGCACGTGAGCAGATTAACATGGAGAAGATCAATGAAATGTAATTCATTACCTGTACAGGCATGCTAGCTGCAGCCAATATTCTTCTTTCTTCTCTTAAACAGTTTGAGATGATTACTGCTATATGCATGGGATTACCATGGTATTTGCCCTGCAAGCACAAGTAAATAAAACTTTTAAAAATTCAGAATTCATGGTGTCCCTCTGGAAGCCACAAACAATGTGTTTCAGTGTCTATGAGCTACAGCTTGGTGTGGGTGGAAAAGACTCCTCTACTGTTCTTGGACCTTTGTTATTGCTTGTTCAGCCTTGCAGTACAGTATCAGTTAGTGCCATTGTCATAAAATAGTCTTAAAGTTCTGCAGAGATTATAAAGATATCACTCAGAGATGTACATCATCTGAAGATCAAAGTGCTCCACTGCTAACACAGCTGTTTTGAAAGGGCTTTCCTGTCAGCCTATTCTGTGCACCAATTTTATCATGTCTTCCATTTTCAATAGGATGTTGCTGTTAGCATGTAGCACTTCTGCCAACAAAAAATTGTAAGTGTATCAATACGGTAATGATGCAAGCAGAAAAGCTTCCTCAGCATAAAGCAGAAGACTTCAATTTAATGCCTAGGAACAATTTTTCTCCTTTAACAAATAATGTGCCTAAGATGAAGGAAGAAGCAACCCCTGTCCCAAGCCAAAGAATCAAAAAAATCTCTATTTTTATACCACCATAAATAAGGCACAAAATTGCTGATGCGTGACTGCGGACTGAGCACAATTTGAACAAATACTGGTTTGTGCTGTATTTATCAAATTGGAATGATAGAGGACTCTCCAGCAGCATCTTTCATGGTGATCTATTTGTTCAATGTTTCTCAATATCCTTCATGCCTTTTATTCAGTATTCACGTATCATTCATTCAGATGCCCTTTATTCAGAGCTTAGAGTTTTCAGCCATTCACTAGAATTAATCCAGTTCATTTCTTTTCCGGTACAATTTCCACTTTTGGACTTGTTCTATTTTCCCCTCTTTCTGATTAGATTTTATTCTCATCATATTTTGCTGCCACTCAGAACTTCATTTATTCTTGCTTTCTCTGAATATGGCACAATAAGTTTATACATACTTAAATTGATGCTGTATTTTCTTTTGATATCTCATACCAATTGTTGTATTAGAAAAAGGGCGTGAACACACCTGATAGAAATGTGAACATACTGCTTCTATAGGCAAACTATTATTATGACAGTGAACATATATTTGTAACACTTTTTACTAGCCAGATAAAACTGAATCATTTCATGGGTGCTTTTGCATAAAATCTAAGTAACCTGAAAGATTTTTTTCACAATATGTTTTGATGTCAATTACAAGGTAAAGAAATATGGTAATTTTAATCACGGAGACTTGGTTTGAGCTGCTTGGTATTAAATACCATGCTGTTGGTTATACTGGGGTTCCAGGTAGAGACTAAGGTGAAAGACATAGGACTCTTAAAACTAAATAACTGATGTAGAAAATGTTCCCTGCTAGAGAAGCTCTGACTGCCACAGCCTTGTCAGCAATGACACTAAACTTTCTGATGTTTCTAGGGTTTCTGAAGTCTTCTCAAGACAAATAAAGTACATGGCCCCCAGAGCAACCAGTGCGTACACCCAAAGTAGTCTCAGTGCCTTGGATCTTTGTAAAAGCAGTTCAGGGTGGTGCTTTACTCCAGCAATCATCTGTATCAATTACCCTGAAGAATGAGAGTTATGAACTAGACTGTGATTTTAGGAGTTTCTCTGAAAAAAAGTGGTCAGTAATACTGCCCCAGGACACACTATGTCTCAGATGAAACACTAAGCACTCCCGCCCTGCCTGCTCCTTGCTGGGCAATGAGGGGGGATTTAATATTAAGGGTACGCTGCTGATTTCCACAGCAAACAACAGTGGCAAAGATCTGTTGTTACTCGCTTCTCCCTGCCAGCTTCTGATGCCCTTGGCTGTAAGGGTAGTAACCATGTTCTTGCTGCACGCTTCCTTCAGCACAACTGAACTTCATGCCCAGGACTATATCTGTAGTCCCCTTTATTGAGCATATTCCCAAACTGTCTCTGTGCAGTGTCAGGATGTAACTTTGGGAGGGGAATGTGGGAAACAGCTATGATCTTCCTGTAAAAGATGAAGAGTGGAGTGGAGCTTCATGAAGAAGTAAGGTAATGGTAGGGTCCAACAGCAACAGCTGGAGCAAATTAATTGCTGCAAAGAATGGGCATGCTCCTGGCTGTGTGGTGCCAGCCCCTGCCTCGTGCCAGTCCGGTGCCTGTCTGACTCCTTAGTAAATGAATCCAGATTGCTAACTGGGATGGAAACCACTCACACTTTTTTGCTGAATGGGTTTTCTGCTCCTCAGTTGACTGAAACTGCTCAGCAAAGGATGAGTGTATTGTTATGGACTAGCGCATGTGAAGTCAGGAGAGGTCGGCTGAGAGTGGGGACAACAGGCCTGCCTTGTTCCAGCTGCAGTTGTATTGCTAAGCTTGTCTCATCTATCTGCTCCTTGATCAAAGGGAAAAAAACCTCCTGTTTTTAATAAGGCTTGGGATGAGAAATCTGTGACTGGTGTAAATCCACTGATGTGCATATTAACTCCTCAGTTAATGGCTGTTAATTTCTGCTTGTTAATGTTATTTTTTTTCTACTAAGACAGGGTCCCACCTTCTACGTAGATGGCTAGTATATGAGGAACATACATCACGTTGGTGTTTGCAAGCTATCTGAAGCTACAAAGCTTGAGGTGTGTTTAGCCCCAGCTTACCACTGCCCAACAGAATTTGAGCATTCTAAGAGTTGATAGTTGCCTTTTGTCTTTGCCCTGTGACAAAAAGGAGTCAAACAAAAGCTATTTAACAAAGTCAAAGAAATAAAAATCCTCTCTTGGAGCTGGAAAGTGCATTTATATAGAAGAGGCACTTCAAAAAAATCTTCTGACAGTAGGATGTTTTAAAATCCCCCACAAAAAATGCCAGGTATTAGGGACTTTCCTAGCATTTCTAGATACTATTTGTATCCAAAACTCTTAAAAACTCTCTCTCTCTTTTTGTTCCATTAAGAGAAAACCATCTGAATCAAGATATGAAGTGGAAATTGACTTTTTTCCTTTCTTCTCTAACTCACAAAGCTCTGATAATAAGCTGCGCCTGTAGTGATTCCCGTACTTCTGCCTACCTGGTGCTCGTTCAACTTCATTCAGTTTGAGCAGACACCAAGCAGGTCGACAGAGAACTGCTACCTGCCCTCTGGGAGCAGCAGCCCCTCAGACAAAAGCTGGAATAATGGTGGATCTGCAGTCTGAACGCTTGCAATCAAAGGCTAGGAACAGGCCTGGCTGTGACAGATGCTCTGCATGCTGGAGAGCTGGAACAGAGCTGAGCTGTGTGCCACAGTCGGAGCGGGCAACCCCTTCTGTCCATCTAGAGCTCGCTCTCTCCTAGAACAGCATATATTTGTACAATATATGCTATACTGATAGCCTCTTTTGCAGTAATCCAGCAGATGATTTGCAACTCCACAATAATAAATTGATAAATAATAAGCTGTGAAATTAAATACCTTGGTAATTCTAACTTATTAAATAACAATAATTAATAGAAGTCACAATAACCAATGTGTTTGACTCTGTCAAAATAATAACACTGAATTTTTTTCTCCCCATGTTTTATACTTCTCAGAGGTAATTAGACTTTAGAACATGCCACTTAGTATTCCCTTATCTATCTACTGCCAACTCTTGCTGTTATGCACTTCCATTTTGTCTTTGGTTGAGGACAGAATTTGCTCAAGATGACCTTGGCTTCTGAATGACTAACTGAAAATTATTTCCTATCATTGAAAGAGTAGTGTAAGTTGGAAAATAAAGGAAATTTAACAAAAAGAAAAAAGCTTGGGATGCAGGAATCCTAACTTAGTGTGACATGAGCACTGGCAGCCAGGAAAGGAGGAAACGTGTGGATTCTGCAGTTATGCAAAATTGTATTACGCTTAGTTAGTTACAGAGAAAACTTATAATTTATGTCTTTTGATAAATGCCAACAAGAGAAATTGATGATTCACTTTTCATCTGAAGTTTCAAATGGAAACATTAGTCTTATCTGCTAATATTACTGTAATTCATCTGTTCTTAGAAATTTTCTTTCTCCTATCTTCCATTTTGATGAGGTCTTCCATGTCATGATTTACAACAAACAGCAAATGATCTTATTTGGACTGGTTTCTTCTTAATAACTACCCAAATGATGCTAAATTTAAGCAAACAGGGGAAATTAAACTTCCATTATGAACAGGTAAAAATTGCCTCTGAATGCTGATGACATTCCCTCAGGAGAAAACCTTCCTACCACTGCCCAGCAGGCACTCTGTGTACTCCAGAGACATCTGTTGTGATAGTGTCTTACTAGATCATGAAGAACAACAGAGGCATTTCTGCAAAAACAATTTATACATTACAGTGTCCAGAGTTTAGAACCTTTAGCCAAATTTTAAAACAGCTTGAACAATTTGGGATATGTTAAGATGCATGAAACAGTGGCTGGGGAAATGCAAGATTTGATTCTGTACGTTGTAAGATCACGGAGAAACTTTAAAACACATATTATGAAACTTTAAAATACATGTGCTTGTAAAAAGAACACCAAACAACTGTCAGTTTTAGTATCTGAAATTTACTCCTTTTCCTGAGATGAATGAAGAATTCTAGACCAGAGATTCATTCTCTTACTCTTCTTCACATTTTTTTAATTTTCCAAAATTTAGCTTATTTTCCTGGGGGCAGCTCCATCACAAAGTGGATCATTCCCAACCACAATAATATTGGCCAGCTGCCTTTTCATGTGTCAAAGGTCTCTATGTACTGCACACATCTCTAAATGAATACTATACATGCACTACTTGAGTATCCTGACTGGTTTCAGAGATTAAAGTACAGGATTAGGTATTAGTGACTGTTGGTCTCCACTTATAATATAGAAGGATGTGCTCTGCAACCTTTAGAAAGTCAGTCAGGGGCTTACCTGCTTATCTCCTGGATTTCAAGGTGACCTGAAAAGAACTCCAGTAGGTTTTAGTGCTTTCTAATTCTTAAAAAGTGCTTCAGAATTTCATTGTGTTTTTCCCTGCTTTTCTCTTTTTTTCTTTAACTATCAAAACCATCAGCTGTATTTTTTTCTTGTTTCTGCTAGAAAAACCCTGCTTGAGCCTTGCAATTGTATGCAAAAATAGCTTTACTTGGAGGTGTGGAACCCTTAACTAGTATGACTGTTGATGTATTTGTTGAAGTTGAATGAATATTTAAAGAGGCTAATAGAAGGGAGGTGGGGCATGGGGAGACAGGAAACAGGATTACAAAGTCAAGCAAAATATATTTCCTTCCCTGTTGATCACTTGTGATACACTTATTTTACTAAGTTTGATACTCAGCATCTTTCTAGATAAGCAGATATCTCATCTTTCATGTAATTAAAAACAGGGAGAAAAAACCTGTTGTGTATCATTTTATTTTTGAAAGGAAAAAAACTTTGGTGTAGTTGTGTATCTCAAAGAAATGTGTGCGTGGGAAGGCATAACCATACACGCTTATTTTCCCATTTTCACCTTCAAATATGACAAACAACATTTTGCCTTGATTTGTTTTCCACCTTTGTTCATACATCCAGGCAGAAAGTCTAATGAAGACAGTACTAGAATACAAAGAAAGAGTTGGTCCTTGTGGTACCTTGATGTAAGTGAAGTGCTTGGGAGTTTTTTGAAAGCCTGTGTTTAAACAGGCATTCTTACTAAAAAAAAAAAAAAAAAATATCATTCTCTACTAGAAAGATGGCTCTGTTTTATCTAGGTCTTTAAGAGGAAGTACCTGTGACACTATCTATTCAGGCTGCTCTTGTTAGACTTTTATTTTTAGATTTCCCCTTCCCTCTCTCAAAATACATGAGAGAACTTAAAGGCAACCTCACCATTTTAGACAACTCCTGTGTGGGGAGTCCTAAGAGAGGTCTCTAGTGTTGTAGTTCTGCTTTTCTCATATTGTATGATGCATAACTTCCAAAAGATCATACTTCTTTTTAGGGCTTGTGCAACCAAATTGCACTAGGCAAAGCTGTAAAAGCACAGTGAATGACCTGTGAAGAGAGACCTTTTCTTCCATCCTCCAGTTTGCCCCCAAATTCCACTGCTGAGTGTCCCTCCAGCAGTCACTAAAACCAATCAAGGAATGGTCTATTAGAAACAGCAGATTTCTAAGCGGTGAGATATAGCTACAGAAAATATGTGTCTGTAGACCTCATCATCAGACAGCAGAGCTTTGCTGCCGGGGGGATGAATAATGTAGTGATGCTTCTTATTTAAATGAGATTTATATCAGAATAAATAAAAGTACAGTGTTGACTATGAAAAAGGGTAACACAGCAGAGGAGAAAGAGGACTGATTGTGTCCCCTCCATCTTCCAGATGCAAAGACCTAAGTATTATACTATTAACTAATCTCTCTGGCAGATGTTTGACTGCAACTGGGCCCTTAATACTCCAGAATGAACAAAGCCCACAAGAGGTGGTTTAGTTGGTTTGGTTGTATTTTTACTTCTGTTTGTAAGCTAACTCTTATTCATTCTACAAAAACAAACTGAAACATTTACAAACTGTTAGTTGTGTTCTTTAAATAGTAACTAGGAACTCAGAAATATTTTACTTCTAGTAAGTAACCTTTTTTCAGCCAACTATCATTGGTATCAATCATTTAAAAAAATTTTTAGTAGCTGATATGCAGTCACCCACCTGCAATCACTAGCAGCAGACAGCTAGCTGCTGTGCAGTGTTTCCCATTTGTACACCAAAATGTTTTGTAAACAGCTTTTAAAAAAAAAAAATCAATCTGAATTGTATTAGACCGCAGGACACACTGGTTTGCACACGCTTTGTTGATATGGCAGGTTACATGAGCACCAAGTACATGTAAATAACATTTTGAAATGTATCTTCTGTGGTGTATTAGAAACTTTCTCTATTTTGTTCCATTCTTGCCTGCTGTAAGCTTTAACAGGAAACTGCAACTCAAACATCAATGGCTATGTTTCCATTCTCCGCAACTGTTTCTCAGCACAGTGCTTATTAGAATTGTTTGTTAAGTACCAAATGGAATGTCCTATTTCAGATCTAGCGTTATTTTGTCCATTTTCTTTGATGTACAGAAATAAATAATCTTAGGATCCCTCATTGTGTGTACCTTTCTGGTACAGTGACTTGTGTAAACAGTCACCTGGACTAAAAAACCTTTGTATGCTCACTTTAGCTCTATCTGGAGAAGCACAAAGATGTTCAGTTCTCATTACAGGTGGAAACAAGCTGAGCAATATAACTGCAAATCTGAAACAGAATCAGGAACACGCTACTGTGTTACTGTTTTAAGTAGCATCGTTTAAAGTAAGATCCTATTTGTTTGTACTTCTTAGAAACAGAGTGAATTTTATATGCAAAGAAGCGCCATAATGTTAATATATATTAAGATGACACAGGATACTTTCAGATGCTATTCCAGATCTTTCCATTAAAAAGTAGGGATGTGTAGGAGAAAGATAATTAAAGTATTATTTCCCAACTCTATACTATAAGTATAGTGCTTCCAAAAGCCCTTTTGGATATAACTGGTTGGTGTGAATGAGCAAATTGGTGATTCTGCCTACCTCTCCTTCTGTAAGCACACCCCAAGGAGTTAATGGTGTGCACACACACCTGCTCGTTCAGGCAGAATCCCCATTTCCTGCCCTCCCTTCATCTTAGGCTCCAGCAGGGCTGTTGAGTGGATAAAGTTCACCAATACCTGAAAACCTGCTGTGAATATTAGAGGAGTATCATGAATATACATTATTTACAGCAAATTGTTCCCCAGAGCACACCATGTACTCATTAACTCAGGTTTCAATGGTAAATGAGCAGAGCAGCCCTTCTTCTTATTCCCAAAATCTGTTATTTTACTTTTATAAAGGAAGATTTATGTAATCAGATTTTCCCCTGAATACTGTAAACAGTGATGTGATACAGATGCATGTTGCTATTAATGAGAAGGGATTGCTTTCAAAAGTTACCTTGAGACTAGAGCATAAATGAGAGTTTCAGTTATGAGTAGAACAATTCTGGGAATTTCTGCTTTTTTCTGATGTAGTTGTCATGCACCCATCACAGTGAAGAAGCGCAGCCAGCAGCTCTTCGCTTCCTGGGAGCTCACCTGAGCCCATGCATGGGCCAGGCTGCATCCCACGGAGCTACACCTTGTCAAGCAGGTACCTGCTGACTGCTCCACAATTCCAGCTTGGAGTGAGGGGGGAAGAACATCTCTGAGATGAACATCACTGGATTACTCAGACACCCACAGGCAATCACCCACCATCCCATTCCTAAGTGGAGGTGGAGCAGTGGGACACTGGGGTATGGTGGCTATCTCCAATTGCCAGATACTCTAAGCCTGCCCTGCCTTGGCTCCTCTGGTGCACTGCAGCCCGGCTGCTCTCCCCTAACCAAAGATTTTGGCATGTGAGTCAGAAACATGGACAATGCCTCTCTTACATGAATGTCTCTGTATTTCACCAGTCATCTTTGTGTACTAAATGTACTCATGTATTGCACAGGAGCTTACATCAGGGACAGGTATGGTGTCATTTTAAAACATTCCTTCTGAAAACTAAGATGGAATTGTTCATGGGATAAGGTCATGTAGACTGTTGCATCTGCAGTTTAGTTCCTAGAAGTGCTAGGCAGCTCTTCTGAGCTTAACATCTGCCTTTTTAGGTTTTGTTGTCATGGCAACAACACAAACCATCTCCTTGTGACTAATCTGCTTTGCTTTTTTCCAGCTGCGATTTAAGCAGCAGAAAGAGCCATAGACATAGTTTCCCCTCCTCTTTTCCCTGCTGCCTCCAAACACTTTCTCTCCCCACCCCCTTCCAGAACCACTGCTAGGGGCAGCAGGAGTTCTGTAGGAAAATGGACAGAGGACTTAACTGTAGCAAGTGACTGCTGTGCTGTATTGTCTCCCACTGAAAAGCAGAGCAACAAAAGGCTGCTCTGCTATAAAAATGAATCCAATTTACTGACTAGAGAAGTAATAATAATTTAAGAAGTAAATATGAAGGATTTTGACCTAAAATGCTGACCCTGATTTTAATATAATATGTACATTTATACCAGATTAATGTCAAAAAGCAATGTTTCAATGAAAGCGAGAAATGGATAGAGAGGCAAATTATTGAGAGCTAGCAGTAATCTCAGCTGCTTGGCTAAGTTTCTCAACACTTTTTCAAGTGCTTATAACTTTGTCAAATTGCATGATTCCTGATCAGTGTTTCTTTTTGCCTCGAGATAACTTTTGAAATGTCAGCAGTCTGAGCAGAAATGTCACATTCCATAGTTATTTCTCTAATGGTGACAGAATATGGATGGTCCCTGTGGCCTAAAAGCAAGAGTGCCAGGCAGGCCCATCTTTCTGCTAAGACTTCTACCCTTTGCCCTTGACAACACCTAAGATTGGTGAAAGCTTTGTATTTGTGAGTATGCGGCAGGCAAGTTCTCACTTCTTCCACTACTTGCATCACTGTTTTCATGGAGCAACCAAGATGTTTACAAAAAGATGTTTCGGGTGAAGCTCAGAATTAAACATTTTCTCCGTTTTATAGCAAAAATGAATCCTAGGGAGATTCTTCAGATGGGGTGTGCTTGGCTGTATTGCTGGTAACTCGTAGTCATAAATGTCTCTAGATTCAGTAACAGCACCAGGAATCTTGATCCTAAGGAGTCCTTTCCTGCCTAGCAAACAGCTGCACAAGCCATTTGTAAAGTATGTGTTGCTTTGTCTTCTAAGGCTGCTCTTCATTAACCATGTAGTTGTATTTCTAATTAAAATTTCTAATTAAACATTAGTCCCTCATTTTGCCTTTTGTCAAGAACTACAGATTGCTTTTGAATGGCTCTTGTGTGCTCTCCAATTATAATTATTTTATTATTGCTATTGTCATAGTATTTAGGAACCTATACCATAGCTCAACATACTACTCTGCATACTTAGTGATAAATGCTGGTTTTCAGCATTATCTAGTTTGAAAAAATATTACTTAATATCATAATTTGGCTCAAAATAATGACCAAACAGTGCACACAGATCATGTTGAGGTTGAACAGCTTTGTGTGTGTGTGTGCATGCATGCTGTACATGTGTTTGTACATCTGTGTGTGTGGTATCGAGGGGAAGGAAGAGGAGTGAACTGTGAAATTTCAAAGAAGTGCTTGTGCTAGAGAGCAAAGCAGAGATAAAGGTGGGCTCATAGTAACTAACCTTCAGAGAAAATCCGCAGAGTCACCAGAAATGAAAAGGTGTTTACAAATGCAGCTTCCTCTCCTATTTAGGAACCCAGTCTTTCCTCCATTAAAGTCAGTGAAAATCTTGCCTCCCCTTCTGTAGGTGGTATGCTGGGACAAAAGGGACCATGGCACTGTACTGTGTACATCAGTCACCTTTTTCTGGTGTTGTCTCATGAAACTGTTACAAGCTAGCGTAAATTGCAAGAGCTGGGTATCTGCAAGTGCATCCAGCTGTGGAAGGGGGGCCAAATGCCCAGTTCCAAACTTCTCATATGTTAGCAATAAGATACAATCAGTGATGCATTAAAAAAAAAAACCACCTTAAGACCCATAATTACATACTTTGCATACTCAAATTTAAAGACATTACAGCAGATACTGTCCATACGGTGTGTCATGGACAGTTCATAGTCCATTTATAATATATCTGATAGTTAATAACAAGAATAGGATGTCAGCTGATTACAACTACTATGGTATTTTTTTCCTGATGTACTTACTGAGCAATAAAGAAATAATTTTAACAGCTGAAGCTCAGGAGACTGCCTATGCAGCTTTATAGAACATGCAGCCCATACTTTGGCTGAAAATACATTTAGCATCTGTGTTCTAAAAATTAGAAGTTGTAGCATAGTATTTTACACAAAAATCAAAAATATCCAGGTCACACATTTCTTAGGACATAGATCAAGTTACTTGCCTTATCCAAAATAATAATTAAAAAACTGCCATTGCAAGAGTCTGGTCCTACTCCAACCTATAGAAGTTACTTTGGAAATCAGAACAGACTGTGGGTGATAGTGCTAAAGGACATAAGAAATCAGGAAAAGCTCTAATAGTGAAAGCGCTGTTCAGTATCTGGTGGTTCGTGTGCATATTTGAAACTGAACGAGTAGCTTTTTAGCTAAGTACAGGTTATCTGCTGTCTCTTGTATCAAAGGGCCAACATTATTAGGGATGGAGAGAGCTACTGTATATTTTAGCTCGGCTGGAAACATTTTACTGCAAAGCTCAAGACTGAGATCCTTTTTAATAAGTGGTATAATTCCAGCATCACACGTGTCCTCTCACAATGCTTTAGACTGCAAACCTACGGATTGTTGCAACCCAAGGGAGCCAGAGAGACCTTGCTGCTTGAGAAAGCTTGCTATGTCAGGGCCTTGCAGTGCTACAGGGTGATAGCTGGTCCACGTCGCAACTTGTGCGGCATTTCTTTTCACAGTCAGCAATCAAGTGAAATGGTGGGTTGGGCTACCCCACATGGACCTTTACTGTTGCTTTAGCCAGGGATGGAAAAGACCAGCTCTGGTGCTGCTGTAACTAGTGTATGGTGACTGTAACCTCGCTGTACAGTTGTAATGGGGATGCCTGAGCATTTTGGCTTGTTCTGGAATCATGACTCAGATCCTTGCCACCTGAGAAACCACTTAATCAGAAATCAGTTAAAACTCCCCTTCTCTTGCTTTTCTAGAATAAGCCTCCTTTGCTTTGTGCTCTTCAGAAAGCACATTGTGATATAATTTCCAAATATGCCAGGACTTAATGGCCAGAATGAAAACTATTTGCTTTTTCACACTGGCTATTATGTAAACGTGTGTGTGCTGAAGGCCTGATTACTTTTCTTGGTACGCCAAATTTCAGAGAGCATGCAGAGCTGCCACTTCAAGTTTGGTAAAAACTTTAGAATAAAATAAATGGTGTGAAGAGAAGAAGGAACAGTAAGAGACTTCAATTTTGTAGAGCCTGTATGTAAATATGTACCAGTCCCTCTGCATGTGCACATTGTGATGATATAATCATAAATGCACAATCTTTTAAGCCAGGAGTACACCAATGCAGCTACTTGTTTCAGTGCCCTGAAATGCTCTTTCCACATGAATGCTACTGTGGGAAAATACCTTTACTAAGGTGATACAGCCCTGTCTCAGCCCTACTGTGGTAAAACCTGCCAAGACCATGGCAGAAATAACAGGTTTAACCTTTCTGCAGTTAACTCCAAAAGCAGTTAAGTAAGTTTGCTGTTTGAGCAGTACAGAAATTATGGATAGTGCTGCTACAAAAATCAGAAAAGAAACAAAAAGCAACTTGAGTTTTAAGTTACATGAGACTGCTCGCGTAACACTGGGAGAAAACGTGGTAACGATGGAAATAAAGTCATGTTTTTAAGAGGCCACCGTTAGGGATAAAGAATAGAAAGAAACACAGCCACAAAATAATTGGTAAGTTCATGCTAAGATTTTCCAGACCAGTGTATATATCAAACAAAGAAAATGTTTTGCAAGCAATATAATTGTCATTTAAGTACTTATGGAAAACACCATCAAAGAAGAGAAAAAAACCCCAAACTTTCATTAAACTCAGATGCCTATCTATTTTATGCAGAAGACAGATAGATGTCAGGAAGTAGGTGACAAATGAAGTGGAACTCTGAGAATCTTTGCCTTAGACAAACAATTATTAGAGAAACATTCAGCCAATCAAAATAAGTATCATTTTGCAGAAGCCTAACGGAAAATCCTTTAAGCCATTCATAACAAATAATCCTGGCTAAGCATAAAATAGCAAACATGCTAATGATTTACTGGGGTTCCTTTTTCAGGGTGATGCTTTAAGCCCAAAATATGTATTTTTATTTCTGAGATAACCAAAGCTAATCATAGTTAAATATCTGTATGTGTCTGAAAGGTAGTAATTACATTTGTAATAAACGTGATCACCCATAAGTACTATACAGTCTTATTTTCAAGAGCTGAGACAGATACAGAGCTAAAAAGTCACAGCACTTGTATCTGAGCAGTGTGCATTAAAATGTGAATTATTGTTCCACAAAATAACAGACTGTGGAATGACTATTTTGAATGATCTTGTTGAAGGCTTGGTCTTCCCATAGCTGCTTGGAGTCTATAGCAATTAGGACAGCTCTGAGCTGTGCACAGGAACACACCGCGTTCAACAGAGGTTGCGCACTAGCTTTAGAAACCAGCAGGAGTATGCAGTTTGTCATCTGAAGTAAAAACCTACCTGCAGCAGCTTCCTGATTCTTTTCAGGTTGTGTATCAAGAGAAGATTCTTCTCCTGTGAAACCCGGTCCAGCTGGTCGTCCACTTGTATTAGCAAATTCTGTAAAAGGATTGTTGCCATTGCTTCATTGTTGGACGCAGCCTCCCTAAAGAATCAGTGAATGAGAACCATACATCTTTAAAATGTCGCAGGAAGTGTCAATCTGTCTGTACAGAAAATTATAATCCATTTGGAAATTTAGGCAGCAAAAAAAGACTTTAAGTATATGGTGGCTGGCATGTAATTAGAGGTTTGTGAATAATTGATGTTATGATTCTTTTATTTATATTCACACAGATATGCAGTTATAAAGATAGGGTGAGGATGTTCTTAGCACAGGCTATGGAGTCAGCCAGAGGGGAGACAACCAAGGTTTTCTATTCTCTGGTCCAGTGGATATTTATATATTTTTAGCCCACTTCCTAGAGGGAACGCAGCTCATGCATACAGTGCCTCTCACTCTGTCAGTCACAGAGATATAATTTTTGAATTTGCTGCCCAGTTTCATACAAAGTTGACAGTGGGCTCGAAGTCCAAAAGATAGCATGTTCTTACAAATGTCACAGAAAACTGGCAGGTTGGTAGAAGAGAGGAATCCAAATTAGTGCCTCCACTGAAGAAAATGGCAGTAATAACTTTCTGCAGGAGGCAACAGCCAGATGGCCAGTCAGCAGATATAGATCTTCGCACCAGGCACCAGATGAGCCTTTGCCTGGCCAAACTATTTGGGGATACAGGAAAACTCTGAAGCTACTGGTGAAGGGTATGTAGGGGACAAAGGACACAAACACACAAAAACAGGCTTTACTGGTTCTGCTGTTTATGGAACAGCTTGGTACATGAAGGGCAATAACACAGTAGAGTTTGGACTGCATGGCATCCTTGTCCTTGGGATATTCTCTCTCCTTGCCCTGCAAATGGCAGATGCCTGTTTGAGATATGCCTGCTAAATCTGGCGAAAAGGAGATTTTAATGTTTCCCATGTTCCTACAGCCCCATAAACACTGAGCTATTAATTGTAAGGAAAGATTATATTCCTTAGCAGGTTTTTTTTGTTGGGTTTGTTGTTTGTGTTTTTTTCTTTTTGCAATAGTCTTCCAATAGTTTTGTGGATTTAGCCTGAATAATTAACATGTCTCTTTCTGGTATTAATAACATAAAATTTTTTTGGCATTTAGTTCTGAATTGTCTTAAAATAACCATCCAGTGAATTCGATCCAAATTTGTGCATAAATTCACCTTCTAGAGAATAGCTCCTGCAAATAGCTGGCTTGTTCCCCAAAATTATATGTCTAGCTTTAAGTGCGGTTTTGGACAAGTGAATAATTTTCTGCTGCAAGAGGTAAGTGTATAACATTTGCACTGAAAACTAACTTGCATTATCTTTTACTATGAAAAACCTGTAATACCATTAATTTGCTAGACCATTTTTATTGGATTTTGTTTAGCAGTGAGTTCAAATGAAACTTCACCTTCAGACATTCCTTAAATTCAAACTTTGACAGTTCAACGGGCTAAATTTCTAACTAGTGGAATACTACTCTTGGAGTGCAGATGCCTGCACAGTTCACAACTCAGCAGTAAAATCTGCCAGATAAGGAAGGAATTGTTCATGACTGAAATCATACAAGAGGGAATAAATTTAATCCTACCAATCTTGGCTTTCTATCCATTGTGCTAGTAGATGCCGGATTTCCATGGGGAAGTTATCATCATAGAACTGGTCCACCTGCTCCAAAAACTTTATTTCCAGCTGTTGAACTTGACTCCATTGGGACATACTGCAAAAGAGAAGATTGAACATGTTTGCCATTGAAAGGTGAATATTGAATTAATCATCCAAAGTGCATAAATCACTTATTTTCATTCTAGTTCTTATTATATAATATCCCTGTTTATCCTGTCTTTCAAAACAGACGGTACTTGACTAAAGTTAGTCAGTTAAAGGGAGGGAGAAAAGTGAGCAAGGCCATTAAAAGAAGTTCTAGCTCTTACACTTGAATGGGCACCTCTACCAATTTTCTTCCTTAAAACTAATGTTTTGGGGTACTGTATGATGCCTATAAAGCAGGGAGATTTACACAGCATCTCTCATCAGCAGAAGTAGTTTAGGATTGTACTCTTCAAATCCAGTTAAAACTATTCATATCAAAGAGTAGTAGAAAGCAAGGAATTTGCTCTCCTCTTAGTGAATTCATAGCACCCAAACTTTTCCTAAAGCTATAACAGCTGTATGTTATTGTGCTGTTCCTAGAGCCCACATCTTCTGTTTGGAGAGTACTGTTTGGTTTACATTCTAAATTGTGTATCTAGTACATCTTTTCCATTTTTAATTGCCATAGAATTCTGAGATTTGATGTTACCGAAAGAAAAAAAAATATTGGGAAGCGTAAAGTTGTATGAAAACTATAAGACAAGCAAGAGTAGCATCACCGAATGACAGGCACTGAAATTCTTACTGAAAAAACTATCCCAAGTAAGTTTGGGCTGTTTACTGAGATGCTGGAGTTAGAAGCCTTGTTGTTCCAGGTTTTAGTTGGGCTGAACGCATACCTGCTCCTCTCTGTGGACCCTTTAGAGATTGTTTTGGGTGAGTAGATGCCTCAGCCTGCGTGACTCTCTCTCCACTTAGGAGAACATAACCTATCTGATACCTGCACTGTAGGGTTGCACCACATGCTCATTAATCCCACTGGTGAAAACACCATTTTCATTGTGATTTTTTTCAGTGCAGGAAAGACTAAAGATAAAACATTGCTGAGGGCAGGCTACGTCAGGCTGTGATTCTGGATGCGGCATGCAGGTAAAAAGTCCGGGGTAGGGTTTAAGAACAGGCCATTGTGGACAAGCAGAGAAGGGGGATGCCCTAGGGCCTGCGCCCCAGGATCTCTGTCCTCCAGCGGGCTCTGCCTGCACCCTGACGAGGTCATTTTCCCTTTCGTTAGGATGGTCATTCCTGTTAACGAACTACACAAAATCTGGTCATGGACTAAAGATTGCACTGCAGTGGATCAACATATTGCATCTGTTTGAACATTTTTGATAGAAATTTTTCCTGAAAAAAAGATGAGTTTTCAGTAAAATTGATGTTTTCAGAGAAAGTTGACCTTTTTATAAACAGCTTTTCTCTTTCCAATTCTAAATCATAGTTCCAGAACATCAACATTTTGAAGTAGAGAACACATCATGTTTTTAAGGCTGTTTTAAAGGACTTTCTGAAGTTGGGGGGGGGGGGAGAGATGACAAAGTATCTCAAGGTGTAACGGAGTCCTGAGTACTTACTCATGCAAAAGTAAAAGTGATAGGTTTTCGTTTCTGCTTACCAAAGCCTGGGTGGGATAATTCTGTGTGTGGTATGTATACAGTGTCGGTGGAAATGTGCCCAGTGAGGCTCCCCTTTTCTTCAGTACTTCCATTCAGCGAGGAAAAAATATTGCCTGAATATTTCCTTTGTTTCTTTAAGTTGCTGAGCAGGAGTAATGCACAGGAGCGTTTCGCTGTCTTTGTTGCTATACTGGCGGTTACAAGGAACCGCAGACCTTATTTCTTGAGATACGTGCAAGGAACCACATCGGGCTGCACTGACAGCTCGCGTTCACTTCTTCAGTACTTCCATTCAGCGAGGAAAAAATATTGCCTGAATATTTCCTTTGTTTCTTTAAGTTGCTGAGCAGGAGTAATGCACAGGAGCGTTTCGCTGTCTTTGTTGCTATACTGGCGGTTACAAGGAACCGCAGACCTTATTTCTTGAGATACGTGCAAGGAACCACATCGGGCTGCACTGACAGCTCGCGTTCACAAAAAGAATTAAGATTTGTAAGCCCGCTCACTTCCAGTGGGACTTTGTATTGCGACTTCTGGTGATGAGGAGATCTTAAAAGGCTCGGTAAGAAAACGCGCTGCTGTTACCCAGAGCACGAAGGCCCAGTCTTGCTCCGGCTGCACCCCCTCAGGCCGCCCGCGTCAGGGGCAGGGGTGCTCGCGCGCGGCCTTGTAGAGGGTCTCGGGCGGGGCGCGGCGCACGCGGGCAGG
>NW_010564056.1:0-27340 GCF_000687285.1 Phaethon lepturus
CAGGAGGAGCTCAGCTATGGTAGCCAGCCGGCGGAAAGCCGTGTCCTCTACACTGCCAGAATGGACGTGGCAACCCAGAGGGAGCTCCCATGCCAGCAGGCAGGCGTGCGGGGGCCCGATGGCAGCAGTGAGAGCCGCTGGGTGAGGTGTGACCAGGCGGATGGTCTGCTCAGCCTGGTGGCAGAGCTACGAGAGGAGGAAGAAAGGTCAAGGAGCATCAGGGAGTCTGAGAAAGAGATGGACTCGAGGAACCATGCTCTGTCTTCCCTGAGATAGAAGGTGGATCAGCCACCAGAAAAAAAAGATCAAGGGGATCCTGTACCCTGGGGCCTGGGTTAAGGACATCGCTAAGAAACTTCCTATCCTGGTATGGCCCTCACACTTTTACCTATTACTGCTCTTCCATGTGGGTGGGGATGAAGACACAACATGTAGTCCAAAGGTGATCAAAGGAGACTTCAGGGCCTTGGGACAGTTGGTAAAGGAATCTGGAGCACAGCTTATTTTCCCCTCTCTTCTTCCAATTGTGGGCAGTGACATTGGAAGAAACAGACAGGTTCAGTCTATTATCGCATGGCTCTGGGGCTGGTGTCACTGCCACAATTTTGGGTTTTTTGATAATGGGATGGCCTACACAGGACCAGGCTTGCTAGTGTCTGATGGGATTCACCTTTTTCAAAGAGAGAAGAGAGTCTTTGCTCACAAGCTAGCAGAGCTCATTGAAAAAGCTTGAAACTAGGCTTGAAGGGGGAGAGGGGTAATATCAGGCTTGTCTATGACAAGCTATGGGGACAAAGTGCTAGTGAGGGCCTTCTGCCTGTTGGTTTGAGATGTGCTGGCTACACTGCAGCACACTTGAAGTCTTGCAGAGATGAGCCAGGGGCTCCTGAGGTAATAGGAGCCAACAGGGAAACACCAGTGAAATACCTCAAAGGAATTAAGGGATGTTCCTCCAAGAGGGTGACACAGTGAATAGCCCAGATGAAGAGCCTCAACACTGATGCACACAGCATGGGCAACAAACAGGAGGAGCTGGAAGCCACTGCGCTGCTAGAAAGCTATGACCTGGTTCCCATTACTGAAACTTGGTGGGACAAATCCCACAACTGGAGTGCAGCTATCGATGGCTACAGGCTGCTCAGAAGGGACACACAAGGAAGGAAGGGTGGAGGCATTGCCCTCTGCATCAAGAAATAATGCTATCTATCTGAGTATGAAGAGCTGTCTCCTGAGGATTAACCACGAGCGGGCTGAAAGCTTACGGGTAGGAATCACGGACCAACATAACAAAGGGAACCTTGTGGTTGGTGTCTACTACAGGCTGCCTGATCAAGTGGACCCTACAGATGAAGGCTTCTTACTCCAGCTTCAGGAGGCATTGCGCTCACAGGCTCTTGTCCTGTGACAAGGGAGCAGAACAGAGCTGGCAGATCTTTAAGGACACTTCCCATAGAGTACAAGAGCTTTTGATCCCCAGGTGTAAGAAATCATGAAAGGAAGGCAAGAGACTGGCATGGCTGAGTGGAGACCTAATGGGCAAACTAAAGGGCAAGAAAGAAATGTATAGGCAGTGGACGCAGGGACAGGTATCCTGGGAAGAGTATAGAGACGCTGCCCAGTTGTGTAGGGATGGGGTCAGGAGGGCCAAGGCACAGCTGGAGCTGAGCTTGGCAAGGGATGCAAAGTATAATAAGAAGGACTTCTACAGGTACATCAACCAGAAAAGGAAAGTCAAAGAAAGCGCACCCCTCTGTGATGAGCAAGGCTGGCAAATTGGTAACAGCAAAGGGGAAGGCTGAAGTACTCAATAACTTCCATGCCTTAGTCTTCACTGGCAGTGTCTTTTCCGACACCTCTCGAGGGGATGGACTGCAAGAGAGGGACTGGAGGAGCAAAGTCCCTCCCACTGTAAGAGAAGGTCAGGTTCGAGACCATCTGAGGAAACTGAACATGCACAAGTCTATGGGACCTGACGAGATGCATCCGAGTCCTGAGGGAATTGGCTGATGGAGTTGCCAAGCCACTCTCCATGATATTTGAAAAGTCCTGGCAGTCAAGTGAAGTCCTCAGTGACTGGAAAAAGAGAACCATTGCACCCGTTTTTCAAAAGGATATCAAGGAGGACCCTGGGAACTACTGACCTGTCAGCCTCCCCTCTGTGCCTGGGAAGATCATGGAACAGATCCTCCTAGAAGCTATGCTAAGTCAACATGGAGGACCGGGAGGTGACTCAAGACAGCCAGCATGGCTTTACCAAGGGCAAATCCTGCCTGACCAAAATAGTGACCTTCTAGGATGGAATGGCCACATCAGTGAATGAGGGAAGAGTTACCGAGGTCACCTACCTGGACTTCTCCAGGTAGGCCTTTGACATGATCCCCCACAGCATCCTTTTCTTTGAATTGGAGAGATGTGGATTTGATGAGTGACTGTTGGTTGGATGAAGAATTGTTTGGATGGTCACAATCAGAGGGTAGCTGTCAATGGCTTAATGTCCAGATGGAGATCAGTGACAAGTGGTGTCCCTCGGGGGTCTGTATTGGGACGAGCACTGTTTAGGATCTTCATCAATGACATAGTGGGATCGAGTGCACCCTCAGCAAGTTTGCATATGACACCAAGCTGAGTGGTGCGGTTGACACGCCTGAGGGATGGGATGCCACCCAGAGGGACCTGGACAAGCTTGAGGAATGCGCCCATGTGAACCTCATGAGATTCAACCGGGCCAAGTGCAGAGTCCTGCACATGTGTCGAGGCAACCCCTGGTACTAGTACAGACTGGGGGATGAAAGGGATTGAGAGCAGCCCTGCCAAGAAGGACTTGGGCGTACTGGTGGGTGAAAAGCTGGACATGAGCCAGCAATGTGCCCTCGCAGACCAGAAGGCCAACCATCTTCTGGGTTGCATCCAACGAAGCATGGCCAGAAGGTGGAGGGAGGGGATTCTGCCTCTCTACTCCGCTCTGGTGAGACCCCACCTGGAGTCCTGCATCCAGGTCTGGAGCCCTCAGCACAGGAAAGGCATGGACCTGTTGGAGAAGGTCCAGAGGAGGCCACCAAAATGATCAGCAGGCTGGAACAGCTCTCCTGTGAGGACAGGCTGAGAGAGTTGGGGTTGTTCAGCCTGGAGAAGAGAAGGCTCCGGGGAGGACTTACTGCAGCCTTCCAGTACTTAAAGGGGGCCTATAGGAAAGATGCAGACAGGATTTTTAGCAGGGCCTGTAGCAATAGGACAAGGGGTAATGGTTTTACACTGAAAGAGGGCAGATTTAGACTAGATCTAAGGAAAAAATTTTTCCCAGTGAGGGTGGTGAAACACTGGCACAGGTTGCCCAGAGAGGTGGTAGCTGCCCCATCCCTGGAAACATTCCAGGTCAGGTGGGACGGGGCTCTGAGCAACCTGGTCTAGTTGAAGATGCCCCTGCTCACTGCGGGGGGGTTGGACTTTATGGCCTTTAAATGTCCCTTCCAACCCAAACTGTTCTATGATTTTATGAGAACTAAGGCAGCAGAGGCTTTAAAGCTTATCACTGTTGCTTATAACATTTTTTCCCTTTACTGGGTCATAATTATCACATCTCTTTCTCTCCTACAAAGTGACTATTTTTCACTTGTTTCCACTGCAGACTGTAGTTTTTTGCCAAGTGAAAATGGTAATGAGAAGGGCATGTTCACTATTCCAGCTTCTATTATGTTCTCATATAATAAGTACTAGTCCTCGGGCTACTGGAAAGCGATTGACAGAACGGTTTAAAATATATATTTACATAAGTTGTGGAAAATGTATATATTACCTCACATTTCCATATAAGCTTACAACAAAATGAAGAAACAGAATTTCAATACTTCATATGTAATGGTGTGCTGCTTTAATTTGTCAGAAAATTGACATTATCTTTATTTTTTACTATACCTACCGATAGAAAATGAATATACTTTTCATAGGAGAGCACCTGTTATTACATCACTATCCTTCATTTTACCTTCAACTCACTTCCCTGTCATTGATTTAAAATTTCTTTTCCTCTTAATGCCTCATTTCCCAATCTGTAAAATGGGAATAATACTATTCTACAATGCGGGGTTTTTATGTCAAGTGCTCAAATAAAAAGACAATATCAGTGATATCATTATTTTATGTAGGTGAATTCTGATAGAGAAAAAGAGATATAAATATGTGTAGTTTGGAGAAATAACTGCCTGCATACAGCATCTGGAAAAACATCAACACGAACCTAGGAAAAAGTTGTTTAGGTGATATATTCAGCTATAAATATGACTAATAAGATGAGGTTTTAAAAAAAGGAGCATTTAAGGTGAATATCAATAAAAGCTCTCTGAGAATGAGACTGGAGTGTGACTTGCTTTCAAAGTACACGAATGGAGAGGCATCTTGTTAGAAAACTGAATTAAACATCACTGAAAATACGTTATAAAACATAGTGTTAAATTTTTTTTTGACTGAACAGAAACTGCAAAATCTCTTTCTAATTGCTCTTTTTTTTTTCTTTTTTTCTCTTTCTCAGAAAATAATTTTAATAAAACAAACAAACAGATTAAACTTGTAGTAATTATTTCCACCCTTACTGTGACAGAATTTTATTAAAAAAGACCAAGAGTATTCTATACTCAAAATGCATTTTGAAAGTTTTGTGTGTTTCTATCATAATAAAGCAGATCTTTTGCTTTAACATAATGTTTTCATACAATATTGTGGTTTATTAAGTCATGAGTGTTACTTGAAATGATCTGAGACTTTCACTGAAATTTCCTCCCTGGAAATCTTCAGCAATCTAATCAGCGTTTTAACTCTAATGACATGTAATGTATTTTTTTGTTTTACCTAACGGGTTAAAATAAATACTGTGGGCTTTTTATTTAATTACTATTCAGTGAAACCATTTATGTTTTACAAAGAGAAGTGAAAACCATCTATAATAAAAAAATTCAAATCTTATAGATACAATCCTAATTTATACAGTAGCTTTTATATGAGTTTCCCCAAGTTCTTCACAGAAAAATCACACAAAGCTACAGGAAAGAAAAGTAATCCATCTCAAAGAAAGCCGTTTTGAAAAGATGTGTTTTCATTGTGCTTGTAAAAATGTTCCAAAAATGAACATACTGAATATTTACTGGAAGCAAGTGCTATATCCAGGATGCCAGCAGAGAAATGCTGTTTCAAATAATTATTTTCTTTATTCAGTAGCTGAAGTAATAAATCACAGAGTATGCAAACTGAGATAACAATAAATCATAAACGTTACTGAAAACAAAATAATCATGATAATATAATATGAAAATATTACAAGCAAAATTTGACATTGTGTGAAAATCATGGTGTCTGTTTTGTCATCTTAACAGCTCTGGGAAGTAAGTTTTCTGGTTTCATATCACTACAGCTTCATTTTTGGCAGTACATGAACATGCTTTTGTTTTAAACCTCAGCCTCTTACCACTGAACACAAGTATAGGTATGCGAGTCCTGCTTCAAAAAGAAGATCCAGTTTGGATACTGTGTATTTCATGAAACATGGTAAACTGACTATCCTATCTACATTCAAACCAAAATTTCAATTCTATAATTTCCATTGTACTGGAGTCTTCAAATTTGAGTTTGACTGAAATACGGATGCATTAATAAAAGATAAAAAGTTCATGACATATTACAAAATTGATTAAGGTTTCTGGGTAAATACTTGTGTGCCCCCTGCAATATCAATGCTGATGTAGAGCTGAATAACTTATTCTTATTTTAGTCGATTGTGTGAAGAGTTTGTATTGAAAAATAGTTATAGTTAGGATGAAACTATGAAAACTGTGTATGAATTTAGGGGAAAGTTAAAAGTTGCTTAATTTTTTTAAGCTAATCATTAAATCAGACATGCATACTCACATTAGGAATCGACTTCTCCTTTCAGAAAGGAGAAATAGAGGTGGTGTTCTCCAGCAGGGAGGGACCATTTTACTGCGTACAGTATCATATGAATGTCTATGTTCTTCATAGGCAAGTAGCAAATGTCTATATGCTGTAGGTAAGCTGTAAGTCTAACAGAAAAAAAACCACCTTATCTTCTGAGGCTAGAGTGATTGAACTGAATGACCTCAGAGTCTGGAGAGATTCTTCAAGAGCTTTTTCAGGTACTTAATTAATCAGTCTTTCAATTCAAGCCAGCAAACCCAGTACTGCCGAGGAACAGCACAGATGCACAGAGAGGTTCATAGTTTCACTTCAGATTGGCATAGAGGGACTGTGCCCAAAGCAGCAGCCCCAGCTGGAGGCTGAGCGGGGGAGGCATCAGGTGGGTGAAGAGCAAAGGATCCCAGTCAGGAGTCTGCCTTGCTGAAAGTTGCTCATCTGCCATCCTGCACCAAGGAAATAACTCATTAAGCAGAGGCTGTACCAAAAACAAGAGGCAGACTGCAGTGCTGGGCAATTGCTACCAGAAAAAATAGCAAGCTAGGCTTGTGACTGCACAGAGAATTTCATGGTGACTTGCTTGCCAAGTGCACAGATATGTCAGACCTTGTAAGATGCCTCTACCAACTGCTAGCAAACAACTGCTGGTGTGCATGGGAATAAAAATAGCACGTTGAAAGGCAGGAGAGAAATTGGCGGGAGGAGTGGAACTTGGACTTTTAAGAATGTTTTAAGAATACCACACCCCCTAAACTAGCGTTGTTTGCAGTGCTCTCACTAATTTCTGTGGGACCAAAGGAGGAGGAGAGGTGGGCTTTTAATGCTTGGCTGAAAAGCTAGTTGAGAGAGTTCAGATGCACCAAAAGCTGGTGGCACTTGTAGAATGATGGATGGTCATGCTAGAGAGATGTACTCCATCAGAATCATAAGTGGACCAAGCTGCTAACACTTAATGTCAAGGAAGTTGAAGCTGAGCTTTTCAAGGAAAGAATAGGAGAAAGTTGACAAGTACAGAACAGCACAGAGCTGAAGATGACGTATATGTTACGGGTGACAATATGGACATTTTGTTAGGCTCTGTGAAGGCCAGAGCACAGGATGGTATCAGTCTAACACAGAGCATAATCATTTAAACAGGAAGCTGAGAAGAGAACCAAACCCGTACACTAACAATAGAAAGTCTAAATTGTCAGATTAAGGAACATGAATATCAAAATAGCAGACATACCAGAAACTTCATGGAAAGAGGACAATTTGCTAGGCATCATTCAGTGGATTAAAATTAGCAATAACAATAATAAACTGAACAGTGACAATTTGCTGGGATCAAATGATGTGCACCTGAGAATTCTCATCCTCTTGCTTAAAATTGTCCTGGTACTTGAAGTACTTGGCAGATATGAAGGTGCCTTGTAAACTGATCCCAGGTGAGATTCCAAGAAATACAGGGCCCGTAAGCCTGATATCTCAACCGGGCAAATTAGTAGAACCTATAATATAATATTAATAAGCACATGGATAAACCTGATCATATACCAAGGAAGAGTTAATGTGGATTTTTGAATGGAAATCCTACCTCATAAACATACAGGAGTTATCTGAAAGTTCAGCACATGGGTAAGGGTATTCTGCCTGATATATCTTACCAGGACATCCATAAGGTTTCTGGCACAATTTGTCACCCAAAGCTTTAAAGAACCTAAACTGTTGCGGCATAGGGAATAAAGTTCCTCATTTTATTTCGTCATTTGGTTAAATGATGAAACAGAGGACAGGCATAAATACTTTTGCAGTGTAATCATCAGTGAATTCCAGACAGATCTGTGCTGGGACTTGTGCAGTTCAAGACATTCATAGATGACCTGGAATAGCAAATGATTAGTGAAGTGACAAAGTTTACTGCTGATAACAAGTTATTCAAAGTGGTAAAAATGAAGGCAGACTCTGAAGAATTGCAGAAGGATCTTAGGAAGCTGAATGAGCAGCCTATAAAATGGCAGATTAAATTCATTATAGCTAAATGTCAAGCCATGCATAGAATGAGCGGGCCTACATTCACATACAACATAATGGGCCCCGAACTGGCCGTTATCACTCAGGAACAAAACCCTGGGTTATAATAAATGGCTCTATGAAAAAAGTCAGCTCAATAGTGGTTAAAAAGGCAAATCAAAGCTAGGAATTATTTAAAAAAAGAATAAAGAATAAGAATAAAACAGGGAACACCATATCTCTGGTGTCACCCCTCTCTCCTCCATTTGAAACAGAATCTATGAAAACTGGAAAAGGTTCAGAGAAGGAGAACAAGGATTATCAAAGGTATGGAACTGCTTCTTTGTATGGAAGAATGAAATAAGATAAAACTCTCAGGCTTGGAAAAAAATTATGAAAGAAAGAGGTTAAGATAGAGCTCTTTTTTTCTAAAGAATGCCTGGGAGAGGTTGGACAAGGATTGATAGTCAATTGTAAGTATAAAATTGTCCAAAATAAAAACAGGGATAAATCAAGGTAGTCGAAGTAAGGTTCGAAACAATTTTAAGGAAGCAGTTCTTCACACAGTAGCTGTAGGCTGGTGGAATTGCTCCAAAGGATGTTGCAAACACTAAAAGAAAATGGGTTGAAGAAGAGGATGGGAAAACTCATGGAAGAGGATTCCAAAGACATTTACTAAATGCATATATACCATGTCTACCACCAAAAATGAAAATCATTGGAAAAAATATTAGGGGGAAGTGTCACAGACAGTTCTCAATTTTTTATTCTTCCCTAGATTTCCATTTATGACATGTTTTATTTTGGAAACAATAGAAACAGGCATTTAGGGTGACTCAGGATGGCCTTTACTTTATATACCCATTGCTGTTCCAATGACAGGCACTGCCTACACCCATACTGGTGAATAAAATGAGATCAAGGGTAGAGAGCAAGAGGCATGGCCTCACTGTTTATACATGGGTTACAGCTTCACTCTGATCCTTATGTGACCCTAAAACCCCTAAAACCACAGCAATTTTATATGAATTTTTCCTTTTCTATTCAAAGATCCTGGCAGTTGTTTTAGTCTGTCCAAGTCTTGTTTTCACAAGAGTGAATTGAAAAGATGTCTGTATGCCCTCATTTATGATGCAGGTATGTTGAGGAGTGCTTTATGGTGTGAAGCCTGGTGAGGATAGCACTAGAGGAGTGTGGGAGGTGGAGACAGCCACATCTGGTGCAATGTTGACCATTCTGCCTGTTCATCAGTCTCAAGATTGCGTATGGCATCATTCTTACATGTCATCTCAGATGCTCACAGCCAAGGAGTGTAGAAGCACACGATGTGGACAGCAGCAGCCTGGTGCTTGGGCACCAGCCCTCTCACAGTACAGAGGACAGAGTGCAGGAATTTGATCACTCAGATAATTTTGCTGTGTGTTATTTTTTCGTAAGCAGAGTCCATGTTATGTCCATTGAGAGAAACATAGGCTTCTCCTATACCCGTTGCTCCTGGAGAGCTGCTTCATACAAGATTTATATTCCAACCTTAGCAATAGCAACATTAATCTTCATAGGTATGGACTGTATACATAGAAAGAATAATAATTATGAAAAAGCATTTCTCCTTATACCCACTATCCATCTTACCTCTTAGTTCATAAACCACCAGTCATTATTCAAGGCTGCTAAATTGAAATGTTCTGAAGGTCAAAATGCTTCTGATACCTCTACTTTTTGGGGGACAAATCACTGCTTTCATCAATATGTCTTATGCCACTGATACTACTGGTCTCTTCCATTTCAGGCTGCTATTCATGTCAGTAGTGTTTAAAAACTTTTTTAATAGAACTGCATCATGTTTTCCTAATACAGAGAAAGGAGACTATCTCTAGTGTCAGACTAAATGGTGCTTTATTCTTGCACAGAGAGAAAGGATCCAGATACACTTAATTTAAACTAAATATTTTTATGTTTATCCAGCACTGTGTGCTTGGAAAGCTGACACCAAACCCTTGCAAAGTTTTTAGTGAAGTGGCACAGTATTTCCTTCTCCTCCTATTTACTGATAAACTTGGTACTTGAGTACTTAACAGTAGCCGCTGGCTTCTGCTTCCCTCAGTAGTTGCACTTGTCAGGATTTGAGGTTTCTTCTCAGGCACGCATCGTTCTTGTTAAACTTGGCAAAACAATTTTCTTCAATAGAAAGGACACCATTCCCTAGATTGTCAGTAACAGATATTAGAGGTGTTTACAAAGGCATTGTTTCTTATTTAAAAAACAGCTTATAGTCTGTTGTTAGTTACAGATTGTCTCCAGAGAAGTAACACATGGGAGCTGTAGAAAGTTTTACTTTCTTTTTTTTGCTTCCTTAAAGCTGAGAATGTTCTGCAGGATGATTACAGTTCTGCTCCACAGCTAGAAATGGTGAGCTAGATCTACTTCATAATCTTTTTCTGATTAGGACTCAGTGGAAGGTCCATGTAATATTCAGTTGAACTAGTGTATTATTTCACTGGTTAAAGACTTCTGTCTAGAAAATAATTTTCCTCCAAAGTTCTTATATTGACGTGACTAACAAAATAGCTTGATTAATCCTGTAACGATGTATACCAAAGGAAATGCATGATTTGCTACTTATGGCAAGCTAAGAGAATAATTTATTAACATTATATGCTGATCAATCATTATCTATCTAATTAATTTTTCTAAAAACTGTTGAATAGTTTGGCTTTTTGATATTTTTCATTGACCAAACTATGAGAAAAAAATAAAATGTTTTCTTAATTCTCTAATTAATTTGATATTGTTTTTATACTAATCATCGAAACATTTGACATTCATGTAGTCATATAATACAATGTCTTGCAGTTGTATGGGAATCCCTCAGTATTTTATTGTTAATCATTGTGCCATTTAAACACAATAATAATTTTTAAAAGAGAATGAAAGGTAGGGTTTTGAGTGATCAAAGGAACTCAGATAAGGTCTAGTTTTAATCTAAAAAGGGCTGATCAGTTCAAGAGCTGTCAGCCTGAACTACACTACTACACTATTGCTTAGGTTTCCCAAGAAAGTAATTGACTTCAAGTTATTATTTTTTTATAAGTATAAATTTCTTTCTAAAGAACAGTCACACAGTTATTTGGGGGGGAGGTCCAAAAAATTCCAAAACATGTGCAAATGCTTTTGTACACCTACATCTAGTTTCCATACAGATCAGACAACTGATCTGACTTTAGCACTGAGAGCAAAACAATGAAGGGAAAGGTTAAGTTCAGTGGAAAAGCAGAGCCACTTGCCTTTGAGCAGCAATCCACATTTGGATTGCATAATCCGATCTCAAAACCTCGTGACCATAAAACTACAGAAGACTTTTGATCTGAATGGAACCTTGGATTCAGTTCAGTTTTGGAGCATACATATATCTCTCTTAATCACGTATGGTTTAAAGTTTTGTTTGCTGAATACTTAGTGAGTGCAGCATGTTTTTTGTACAAACAGAACCTAAATCTCTATAGTGTTTCCATTTTTTTCATTGTTACTGGAAAATATTTTCAGTGGACAAGGTATGCTACACTTTGACTTATGTAACCACTGAGGTGCTTAAGCCTGGGTGTCTCTACAGTCATTAGAGACAGAGAATGGCCTATAACATGGAGACAGAGGAGATGATACAAATATCTCTCCGGCTGTTGTGGTATAAGCCCAGCCAACAGCTAAGCAGCACCCAGCCGCTCACTCAGTCTCCCCCAACCACCAGTGGGATGGGGAGGAGAATTGAAAAAAAAAAGGTAGAACTCGTGTGTTGAGATAAAGACAGTTTAATAGGACAACAAGGGAACAGAAAATAATAATAATGATAATAATAACAATAGCAATAATAACAATAATAATAGAATATACAAAACAAGTGATGCACAATACAGTTGCTCACCACCTGCTGACCGAGGCCCAGCAAGTTCCTGAACCATGGTGCCCTGGCCAACTCCCCCTAGTTTATATACTGAGCATGACATCATACAGTATGGAATATCCCTTCAGCCAGTTTGGGTCAGCTGTCTTGGTTGTGTCCCTGCCCAACTTTTTGCTGGCAGGGAGAAAATGAAAAGTCCTTGAATAATGCAAGCAATACGTAGCAACAACTAAAATGTCAGTGTGTTTGTCGCTAATGAGTGGTTGGGCCGCTTAAAGAATCACCACCAAAGATATCAGGAAGCAAATGATCTTAATATACATTTGTAAGAAGTGCAACTTAACAGAATTCAATGGCAAGGTTCACTCTATTACTTATTTAACATGAAAAGGTATACAAAGAGAGACCAAGTTGCAACTAAATTGGAATGATTTGCTCGTGGATCAAATCGGATTAATGTTGCTTATATGTATATTAAGGAGAGAAAGTAGGGGGACACCCTCCTGTTGCACCACAAGGTTCAGAGTGGACTGAAATCCACCCCTAGTCCCAGACTTGGTCAACGGTTTATGACTAAAGGGATAGGGTATCAGGGATTCTGGTGTAGTGCTTTGTGTAACTTTAAAATAACAGCAATCAAATTCACTAACACTATTGAGATAAATCATATCAAATCGTAATTAACCTAAAAGTTACTAAGATTAATGATATTGAGATAAATTACAGTACTAAATCATAGCAACATACTAAGATGAGACACATAAAAAGGTATAGAGAAAAGAGATAGATATATACAAAGGTAGCTTTATATATCCGCCTCGAATTCAGTCGAATACTCACATAGAATGCTTTGCATTGCTCCGTAGGTGCACAGTTGAGCCTCTGAGTTGATCTCAAACTTGAGGGTTCACGGACTCTGAGAGGTGTCCCACTCAGAGGGAGGTACTGGTCGCAACCCGCTGCAGTCCAAGAGAGCTCAAAGGGTCTCACTTGGGACCACTATTTATAGGACTGGGAGATGATTGATTTTAGGCATCAGTAAATTTCCATCCTTGCCGCAAATCTTTTGTTGGTAATTGCTAGAATTCTCGCAATCCCATTGACGTTGGTACTGATTCACCTGAATCACGGTTAGATAAGACATGTTCCAAGGCTGCCTGGGGGTGATGAGTTACTCCCATCTACACAAGAGTGCTTGGTACAGTCAAGGGGCTCTTAACCACCAAACTCTCTGCTCAAAGGCCAAGGCTTATCGAGCAAGGTGGGGGACAGGGAAGAAATGCACCACCACAGTGTTATCATTGTTATTCTTATACTAAATCCAAAGCACAGCACTATACCAGCTACCAGGAAGCAAATTAGCTCTACCCTCGCCGAAACCAGGACAGTGGCATTGCAATTCTAAATTTATGGCATGACAGGTGACAACAAAATTACTGGTGCCCACTGACGTTAAAACATAATGATATCACTGTTACTGATCTTGTACCCTGCTCCTTTGTGTGCCATGTTCAAATTGTTACCATCTTTGCCGTCTATCCCTGCAGCATCCTCTGCCTCCCTCTCTGGGTTTTTTTTTTTCCAGGATAGCCTCAAAGGTGTCTGTGCAGCCATCCCTCTGCTGCTGCACGGCAGCACTCTGATGAAGAAAGATCATCCTCTTTCTTCCTCCCAATAGTAACTTTTCTTCTCCCAAGAAAATTGTCAAATCACAACACAGCAGCAATATGTGGAAGATAGTTTGGGCAACCTTCTAGTGTGCCAAGTTGCATTGCAGTACTTTCCAGGTAAGTTTAAAGCAGAAGGTGAGACTCACATTTTCATCATACCCAAATCTTCCATAAATGTCAATGTCCCATTGCTCAAAAACTGCAGTAATATTGCAGGATTATTTTTTGTATAAATTTTTTAGAAGATAAAAGTTTTTTTTTAATGTGTTCCTTGGGACCAATGAATAGGTGGGACACAGTAAATTGAATGTTTGAAGGTAAGTATGAAAATGGTCCTTTAAATAATGCAGAAACAAAGTTTATATATTTGTGTATAATCATAGATCAGATGCACTACTACCCACATTTTGTTTTTATCTGCCTAAACCATGTTACAGAAAACCTGTCTGACTGATGTAAAATGACAAAGTATGTTGCAGAATTATATTTCTGTTACTGCTGTTTCTTACTTGTTAGAAAACCTAAAAGAAAGAGTTATGTCCTTGGAGTCATATAGAAACAGGTTGTAATTTAATATATACTTCTAGCTCATAGTGAAATGCCAGAAGAAAAACCCATAACTAAACCATGTCAGATTTGCAACAGAACTGAGGTGAAACCTGTGGAGCATTAATGATATATGCTGAAGCAGGTGAAGAATTAAGCTAGCAATGTATAACAAAATAAAGGAGTATTTTTCTTCCACTAACAAGAAAACTATGAAGAGTCTTGCTACAATACTCTCAAGACAGTTAATTTTTTAACGAGTTGGAAAATAATTTAAAATTAATAATTTGCTGTTTCAAAGACTGCATGTGTGAACATCAAAACATCCACTGATAATAATCTTGGTTGTGTTAAAAGCATGCAAACATTGTTTATCTTTACTAGCACATGAATAATTCATAAGTAATCAAGAACTTTTAAAAAAGCAGTTTATGGATCACAGATTTCTTTTAAATATTTTCAAAAAATGTTTGCCTTCTATACAGATTGACTCTGTGTTCTGCAAACTACTCTTCCAAAGTAGAGTAAAGGTGTTCTGAAGGACTTGGTATTAAGCATATGAAATGACAGTTAAACCCTGATATGGAATTATGGCCTTCACTAAACTTTTTATGCTTCACTTGTGCTCACAATTCACAGGATTTACATAGAACAAAATGTCCAATGCATCAAGTTCATTTCAATTTTGAAGGTTTACTACTTTATTTGAAATCCATTACTATAACCAGATGCTTTCCACTTCTCTCAGCACTGCAGCTGAGGTGCCTAGTTACCAGATGCAGCCAAAATCCGAAGTTAGTAGTTCAAGTGAAAGTTAGGGACTTTATCGTTGTCTTGGTTTCAATTTGAATCAAACCAAAAGCCGAAATTTTTCAACATTTTCTGTAAACCCCATGGAACACTTCAACTAGTCACTTAAAACAGTTTTAGTAAATAAATACATCAAGACATTTTTAGCAATCTAAAAGCTTAAAATGGTAGTAAATATGAATTTCCCTGAGTAGATATGAAGTTATTTGGGATATTGGGCTCTGGAGTAACCTTTCAGGATGACAGTTCAGAAAAATAGACCCGAGGAAATAATTTTATGTCAAGCTTTGTAACAGCTGATATGTAAGGTCCCATCATTTTGGCAAGAGACTCAAATAAATTATTCTCAACCTCACAAATCCTACAACAAGAGAGTCTCCCACAGTTGCATTGCATTACTGCAACCTATCTTCTGTTACTCCTTGTGATTGCTGGTCTATAGAAATGAGGTTTGGCCTTGATCCCATTGCAACTGAGACACATTAGCGCTGAAGAAAGCACACTGAACAGCTGGTGAGTTTTGTGACCCAACAACCCGTTTTGTTTCCAAAAACTTCAGGTATTCCCTATCACAACATGATCTAATACATTGCTTCATGTAGCAGGAAGGAATGTGCTTGAGAGATCTACAGGAGAAGCCTGGCAACTAAGAGATGTGGCTTAGTTGGGTTTGAGTTCCAAAGGCCCCTGGAGTTGCAGACTCTGCCACCAGTGGGTGTTGCACATAGCATTTGTCCCTCAGACACGTGAAGCCTGAAATCCTAGTGACTGTCTGGTTTCAAACTTAAAGAGCTGTGAATGACAAAATCTCTTCAAACCTGAGGAAATTTTACTATAAAAACAAGCTTTCAAAGAATTCTGATGTGTTTGGAGACAAATGCAGGAAGTTGCTCACCTGCTCCAGCTGTACTCCAGTCTTACAGGTGATAAACTTGTAAGGGATGGTGCTCTGGAAGGTGTGTTGTCATTTTAGCATGCAACTCCACCATGCTAACAGGTTGTGAGGAGTGGAACTGTCTTCGCAGACAAGACCTATACTACTTACCTACACAGCAGGGGGGAAGGTTGATGTCCTCCTAGCTCCAGAGAGAAGAAAGGGAAAGACCCCTCATGCCTCCTGTTATATTCAGAAAATTTCCCATCAGTTCTACTTGCTATTCCTGTGCTTTATCCCTGAACATTGTGTGAAATATACTGGAAAATGGACAAAATTATTTTTCTCAGTGTGCAGTTCTTCAATTAATTTAGGAATTCATTATGGTCGTACACAAGTATGTTACTTAGCTGTATAATTACTACTACAGTGTTAATTTAAGACATGTTAATGTGGATAATATTGCTCAATATGAATTTTTTATTTTTCAGATTTGTGCCTATTACTAAGAACTATCCATAACTTTTCTCATGTTAATAAAATACAGAGAAATGGTGTTAGAGTGGTACTGGAATTCCTAAGTAGTTTCTCAGAGAACACTTTTTTTCCTTATTTCTTTTTTGGCGGGTATGAAGTGAAAAATAAATTTAATGGATTTTAACATGATGACAAATAATCTGTCACTCATCTTAATCATTACTATAGTCATTAAAAACATAAAGCAACAATTCTGATTCAGACGATCATTGCAATTGTATACAATACCTTTTTTTTAATAGCAGACATGATCCGAGAGCTAATAACTGCAAAAGCAGTGGCTCTTGAATCTCTTATTCTTCAACACTTGGGCACAATATCATAAATCTTTTTTTTTTTCCCTCTAAGGAGCAATCTTTTCAGAGACATGATCTAGATGAGATTTCAAGAAAAAGGCTATAAAAGTTATCCTGTATGCAGAGGAGATTTAGAGCTTGCTTTGATTATTTACAGTAAATAGTAGGTAAGCACTGTCACTCTCACTTCATGTTATATTATATGTAGTAGATAAAGAATGAGGAAATAAGAAATGGCAAAGCAAAGAACTGATGGCAGCAGAAGTTTGAAATCTGAAAGATTATACTTTTTCAATATGGCATAAATTAAAGCATTTTATTGCTACCATATGGTCCTTTTTTTTACCTCCTTTTGTCATTGTCCATGCTCTTTGACTTCTTCAGGTCAGATCTAATAATATTGGAGATCTAACATAGTATCTCCAATATTGTTGTATACAAAACTCTAGACTTTTTAACTACCATTTATTCCTGTTCTTTGGGTTCCCCAAATTATTTAGGTATTCATTTATCTATCTAGGTGCCTAAGCCTAAAAGCTGGATTGACAGAAACTCTGTTCAGCTGATGACTAGCCTAAGAGGCTAAAAGTGTGTCTCCACTTAAACATTAATTCACTACGATGAGTAGAAATTCTTCTTACCCGAGAGGTCTGACACCTTTTTGGAACCACAAATGGTGTGTTTTGCATTATCTGCTTTCCTTCAGTAGCTCAGTGGTTGGAACATTTGTGCAAAATAAAAACATTTGGTGACACAGAGGAATCCAGGCTTCCTTGACTGTCAGAGATGTACATTCACCATCAGGCTATCTGTTCGTGATCACTTTTTCCCCATTTCTGTGCCCCAGTCACCAGTTATGCCATCTTCAGCATGAGTACTGAGAGAGCATTGAGCACATACTTCAGGATAATAGCAAAGCTAGGAGGACACATAACTGTGTCCATCAAGCTGTAAAATCAAAAGAAAACTCATTGCTTTTTGGAAGAAAGGATTGAATCTCCTGACTTCTTTAAGAAGTGGCTTTGGTACTCAGAGTGGTTAGGGCTACAGAACTGAAGTTGAAGACAGACTGTTCCTGCGATTTGAGGTCCTGTTTCTCCAGGGTTGATCTGTGTCAGGGCCCTGAGTGTGCAAATAGGCATCAGCTGCTTTGTGTCAGAGAATACTGGGCTGTGACAACCTGATCATTATGTCCCAGCAAGAAATCAGTGTCTTATTAACCCAGTTAAAAGATTCATGTCCTACTAATTAGGTAGAAAGCTTCATTTCAAATATCCAGAGTTTTATCTTTCTTGTTAGTTCTACCAGCCAGGAGGAGCTCAGTGATAGATACCTCCACCTGAAGACACAGAGAACTCATTTTATCATGTCCACATTTGGGACCTATGTTGTCCTTCACAAGCTCTCCTCCAGGTGAATGGATCTTGCAGCTCTCTGCCACAGATGCGAGGTGGTATTGTTTCTTCACCCAATATGTGGCTAATTGCTGATTGCCAGAAACCATAAAAATATGTCAGAGATACAATTTCTCTACTTGTGCGATGTTATTGCACTTCTTCTTCATCTCTGCTGTCTCAAGCTAACACAGAAAGCAAATTAAACTACATGGACTTTTGGTCGACCTTCTTGTGGTGATTTTTTTTTTATTTTATACTACTACAGTGTATTTGTTTGCCCACAACAAAGCCATATGGAATAAGAGAGATCATAACCTCTGAGTAGGGACAGCAATTTTGTAAATGGTAGATTATGAACATATCATATTTCTATGTTTTCACCTTCCTTGTTCAATGATGTCTCACCAAGTCAATTCAGCAGACAGAATTGACAGCATTGCTCAAAGTACTGCCGAGCAGGGTGGTGGGTGTTGTGGTTTAACTCAGCAGGCAGCTAAATACCACACAGTTCACTCACTCCCCACCAGTGGACTGGGGGAGATAATCAGAAAAAAAGGAAAAACTCATGGGTTGGGATAAAGACAGTTTAAGAGGACAGAAAAAGAAGGGAAAATAATAATAATAATAATGGTAAAAGAATATACAAAACAAGTGGTGCACAGTGCAATTGCTCGCCACCCACTGACCGATGCCCAGCCAGTCCCCAAGCAGCAACTGCCACCCCCTGGCCAACCCCCGCCCAGGTCTTTTTGTTCAGTGTGACATTGTATGGTATGGAATATCCCTTCGGCCAGTTTGGGACAGCTGCCCTGACTGTGTCCCCTCCCCGCTTCTTGTGCACCCTCAGCCTCCTCGTCAGCAGGACAGTATAAGAAGATAAAAAGTCCTTGACTTAGTGTAAGCATTGCACAGCAACAACTAAAACATCAGTGTGTTATCAACGTTATCCTGATCCTAAATCCAAACCACAGCACTGCATCAGCTACTAGGAAGAATATTAACTTTATCCCAGATGAAACCAGGAGAAGTGGGATTTTTGGTAGTTGGCTTGCATTTTGCAGGAAAGCACCTGTTTCACATCAATTAAAGCAATTTATGTCAGCCATTGTGCTCTAGTAGTAGTACAGAGATGAAGTTCATTGATTTGTCTTAGCTCTTTAACACACAGACTAGCACTTGCCTCTGCGATGCCGTGCTTATGTAGTACCATGTATCCCAAAGAAACTGAGAAAAGAGGCAGGACAGGTGGCTGATGACCTGGACCAAGCACTAGTAGTTCTAGTTCATTGCTGCCCTTCCTCCCTCTTTACTTGTCTGATTGTATTTGCCTGACACCTGAGTCACAAGACACAAGTTCATTGGAAGAAGCCCTCACGTTTTCTAACTTCAGTACTGAGAAAGAATTCTCTGGCCCAACCAACTGCATTGACCTTCCTCATTTCAACAGTAAAGAATCATATCAAACATATAGACTGTCTTTCAGTTGCATTACAATGAGGCTCAGTGACACAATAATGTATTCGCATAGACCACATTTCTTTCTTCTGCCTTTAAATATCAACATTTTTGAAAGGCTTCATCTTTTTTTCTATTTCAGAAGCACGTCCTTGTAAGTGTACTATGTAATTACTGTATATCCCACTATACCAAAAAGTAAAGAGGAATTACATTCTACATGCACAGAACCCTACCAGGGCAGAATCAGTTTTGTCCCTTTCCAACAAGTACAGTCCTGGAGTTCCAGATTAAGCAGTCTGTACATCTCCTTTTGTGTCCATTATTAAACCTGGGGGCTGCATGAGACATAGCAGAGTGTTATCTGAGATAGAAAGAAAATTATTGTGCTGGTTTTGGCTGAGTTGGAGTTAATTTTCTTCATGGTAACTTGTATGGTGCCGTGTTTTGAGTTTGTGATGAAAACAGCGTGAAAACATGCCAAAGTTTTAGCCATTGCTAAACACAAGTCAAGGCCTTTTCTGCTCCTCACACCGCCCTGCCAGCAGGTAGGCTGGGGGTGCACAAGAAGTTGGGAGAAGACACATCTGGGACAGCTGACCCAAACTGACCAAAGGGATATCCCACACCATGCGACATCGTGTTCGGCTAGAAAAGCTGGGGGAAGAAGGAGGAAGACATTCATAATTATGGAGCTTGTCTTCCCAAGTAACTGTTACATGTGATGCAGCCCTGCTTTCCTGGAGATGGCTGAACACCTGCCTACTGATGGAAAGTGTTGAATGAATTCCTTATTCTGCTTTGCTTTTGTGCACAGCTTTTACTTTCCCTATTAAACTGTCTTTATCTCAATCCACATCTTTTTGCACTTTTACCCTTCCGATTCTCTCCTCCGTCCCGCTGGGTGGGGAGGGTGATCAAGCAGCTGTGTGCTGTTTCGCTGCCTACCAGGGTTAAACCATGACAATTATTTGAAAATTTCTAGTATATTTTATTTTTGTCAGCTAGTGAGAAGGAATACTATTCCTGAAATCAATGCAGGAATTACAAACTGAATTAACCTTAACAGAACATACACTTCATCAGGAAGTATTTAACAAAAAATTAAAATTAGCTTTATTCTAAAAACAACAATTTGTATTTTTCAACCTACTTTATTTAACTACAAATTGTCTCTGAAATATATGGATTTCTGAGAAAAGCAATGCCCTTTCCTCACTGGTGCATATCCAAAGTGAATTAGAGCAAATATTTTATAGCAGCCATTGTTTCAATTAGCACTTTATATTTTTAACTGGTTTGTCAATTTACCTTATTGTATTTTTAATTTGTAGTCACTGTTCAATTGATTTCTTTTCCCATTTATTTTACTTAAAAACCCTATGTTCGTACAGCATGTTGGTATGGTTTCTGCTCCCTGCATCCAGCCCAAAGACACTGAGAGCAAGGCAGTCAATCTTATGAATGTTTTGTCCAACTGGAATTTAAGCATTGTTTCAGCAATTGATTTTATAGTGAATTTTGTGTTGGATGCAACAACCTCTTTTAAGGGAAACATTCTGTTGTTTTGTATAAAACATATATATATTAGTATAAATTCCAGGCACTTATGTTGCTTAAGATTACCCCATGCTAATTCATAGTCTACAATTTTGATAAGTAGCAGTGGTTTTGTAAGTATTCACATAAACATATGTAAGTTAAACCCAAGTGTTTTACTTTGAATCTACAATTATTACAATTACTGGATATTAGGATCTAAAAAATTACTAAGAATATATTTGCTGTATCAAATAAATGTGTTAGTACAGATCATTTTTCAGATGCTGTCAGAAATCTGTGCTATTTTTTGTTATTATTTTTCTATTTCGTCTGTGCAACAAGGGATGTGCACAAAGAAAGTTTAAATAGAACCACAAAAAAAAAAAGGAAAGGAAATATGTCACTATAATGTTCAGCCCTAGTCACGTGATGTCTTAGAGGAGCTCTTCAAAGGAAGACAAGGGAAACAGAGAGCACTGAGAATTGAAGCACAGCGTCAGCATGTTGTCGGGGATTTTAAAGACTTTTCCTGCTGCCTGAGTTCCTTTAATCGGCGAACCGTATGCCAGTATCATTATTAGCTAGTATCAGCAGGGCTCACAGCTATACAGACGCCAGAGTAAGTAAAGCTACTAGCTTAGGCTGGGATTTGGCATCCACAAAGAATAGCTGATTCTGTCACCAACAAGACATTCACCCTTGTACCTTTGGTGGATCATGTGGCTAAGTCTGTGACAACTGCTGAAGAATATTGTTCAGCAAGTGAAGTTGAGCTCTGCAACACTGAAACAGGTTTGGTTTTACTTCCAACCCATCTGGCTTAAGTCAAACGCGAAACAGTGCAAAACTGAATTCCCCATATTCCTATACACACAGATTTCCCATGTTGCTGTGTCAACTATCTCAGCACCAGCGTTACAGGTAGCTTCTCAGGGTCATTCACATTTATTGACTTTATGCTTGATATCCAGCTTGCCATTGACTCATGTCATGACCTGTTCTCCCAGCAGGAAGAGCAGCACTGGAAAGTTCTCCACTCCCAAAGTTCTGCCACCTCATAGCTGCGCCCATTCCATCATCATCTTGGTCAGAGAAGAAAGGGTCCTTTCCTGTACTGAGTTCAACCCTGTCCAGTGCTAGAGGACAAGAGCACATCTTTTCTTTTAGCTGCTTATAATGGTGTGTAACCTTACAGCAACACCATCAGCTGGAGGCCAAGACAGAACCTACCTTTCCTTAAAGGTCTTGTGATGCATCAATCCAGCCCCACTCTTCCTCTCTTTAGACCTGTTAGGTACAGGGATCAGAAATCCTTAAGCCAGGTTAAAGGGCCTTTGCCCACATGATGCACTATCAGCAAGCAGTGCAGTTCTCTTACCTTGAGTTTTTTGGGTCATCCTAAAATTCTTTAAGGACACATTTTCCCTCCTCTTTCTGGACTCGAAAAGGAGCTGAATGGAGTTGCACGAACAGGGTGTTTCACATCTGCTTCAGGATTTATCAGGGTGTCTACTCTGCCTCCGCTGTGAAAAAGCTGAATCCTGTCATAGCTTAATAAGTACAGATTAGTTGGTCCTATCCAGTACTCTCTGCCTACCAGCAGTACACATCTGGAGCCAATATCATTTGGTATTACAGTTTCCAGACACAAGCCAAATAGAAAGAATGAGGCAGATCAATATGTATGAGAGCAGATCAAAATGCCCAGTTACACCGGGTCTCTAAAGGCCTGCCCCTTTCCTCTGGTGCTGCTTTTTCTCTCTATCAAAGAGGATGGATACCGTGAAACAGAGGGTGTTTTGGTAGCTTCTTCATCAGCTATCAAGCGATAAGAGGTTTCGGTATTCAAAAAACTTTCCCTGGACAACTCTTGTCCTTGTTTTGTCTGGCCTTTGCAGATGGTATTTCTGCTAGTCACTACCATCCTTTGGACAACTGGGGGAGAGCTATGTCCTTGCGGTTTTCATTCAACAGACTGTGCTTCAGCAGTCACTCTACATTCATCCCTAAAGCAATGTCAGATATTCACCCTGGCCTGTTTCTTGATTAAGGGGTTAATTAACCTTCCCGTTTATTTGTCTGTCTCATGCTTTCGGGCATGATGCAGCACTTCTCCCTCAAAGTGAAAAAGACTATTTTGTCTTATTCCGCAGATGTAGGTGTTTTAAAATAGCTCTTTTGTTGGCCACATGTTCCCCACTGAAGGAAGAGTCAAGGCTTGGTTCTCTGCATTTGGTGATTGCCAAGAAGATACTCAGCTATATCCACACTACCTATGAAACTGCAAAAGCTCCGTAACTCCAGTGGAAGGTCAGGGCGCATCCTACTGGAGCTTTTACCTTTGCCATGCCTGGTAATTTGATCCTAAAAATGTTTGTGTGACTGATGACCTGTTGCTGCATCTATACTTCAGAAGGCTCAGTTCCACCTGCGAACCATCCAGACAAGTATTGCTAAAATCATCGTCCGTGGAACAGGAATTCAAGATCCTCAATTAGTTGCTTTCTGGTGGGTTGAGACTGGCTGGATGCCAGGTGCCCACCAAAGCTGCTGCACCACTCCCCTCCTCAGCTGGACAGGGGAGAGAAAATGTAACAAAAAGCTTGTGGGTTGAGATAAGGGCAGGGAGAGATCAGTCAGCAGTTACCGTCATGGGCAAAGTAGGCTCAACTTCAGGAAATTAATTTAATTTACTGCCAAACAAATCAGAGTAATGAGAAATAAAACCAAATCCTAAAACACCTTCCCCCCACCCCTCCCTTCTTCCCGGGCCCGACTTCACTCCCCATTTCTCTCCCTCCTCCCCCCGAGCGGCGCAGGGGGACGGGGAATGGGGGCTGTGGTCAGTTCATCACACGCTGTCTCTGCCGCTCCTTCCTCCTCAGGGGAGACTCCTCACACCCTGCCCTGCTCCAGCCTGGGGTCCCTCCCACGGGAGACATTCCTCCATGGACTTCTCCAATGTGAGTCCTTTCCATATGATAAATCATATAAAAAAATATGATAAATATTTTATCATAACATCATAGAATACTTTGGGTGGGAAGGGACTTTTAAAGGCCATCTAGTCCAACCCCCTTGCAGTGAGCAGGGACATCTTCAACTACATCAGGATGCTCAGAGCCCCGTCCAACCTGACCTGGAATGTTTCTAGGGTTGGGACAGCTACCACTTCTCTGGGCAAACTCTGACAGTTTCACCATCCTCATTGTGAAAAATTTCTTCCTTAGAGCTAGCCTAAATCTGCCCTCTTTTAGTTTAAAACCATTACCCCTTGTTGTATCACAACAGACCCTGCCAAAATTTCTGTACCCATCTTTCTTATAAGCCCCTTTAAGTACTGGAAGGCTGCAATAAGGTCTCCCTGGAGCCTTCTCTTCTCCAGGCTGGACAACCCCAACTCTCTCAGGCTGTCCTCACAGGAGAGGTGTTCCATCCCTCTGAGCATTTTGGTGGCCTCCTCTGGACCCTCTCCAACAGATCCCTGTCTTTCCTGTGCTGAGGGCTCCAGAGCTGGATGCAGGACTCCAGGTGGGGTCTCAGCAGGGTAGAGTAGAGGGGTTGAATCACAGGTGAGCTTGGCCTTGGCCAGCGGCAGGTCCCCCTTGGAGCCGGCTGGCACTGGCTCTCAGACACAGGGGAGGTTTCTATCAGCTTCTTGCAGAAGCCACCGCTGCAGCCCCCCTGCTCACAAAGCCTCGTCACACAAAACCAACACATAATGTAACTGCTCAGAGTACAGGGGTTCAGAGAAGAAGGAAATGCTCTTCCACTGACTGTGGATCCACATAAAAATTAGTCTCCCAGCCGGGCCTTTCTTCTCTTCTGTGGTTCTTTATACGTATGATTTTTGGTTTTGAGGGCAAAATGGCAACCCATATAAGCCGTGCACACATGCACATAGCAGTAGAACACAGTACACGGCTATATCATCCACAAGAAAACTGCTCTCAAGGGGCAGGAGACAGCTACATCTACTGTAGAAACGTGTAACCTGTGTGTAGAATCTAAGACTAGCTATTGGTAAGTAACGTTTCTTTTCACATTAACTGCATCTTGGAAATTATAATCTGCTATTTATCTTACAGTTCTTGAAGGCTCAGTCTTGCTTGCTGTGCATGGTTTGCACGTCTGCTTTCCCTGAGCTTGCATATATGCATATCCTGCTTAGAAAAACGTAAAAGGAACTATTTAAACTCCTTTGACATGAGTCTGTGCTAGTGCACCACAGAGCGACAAAATAAAATTAAAATTTTATTATACCATTATATTCAAACACTAACACAACAGTACAGCACTAGGGTGTAATGCAGAAGACAGATGGATTACTTAAAGGACTTCATAGACATTACTACTAAAATACACTGTTTGACATTACTCATTAAGCTGTATTTGAGCAAGGTGCTTTTTAGCAATATAACTGAATTCACAGTAAATGAATAATTCCGCTGTAACTTTCTGTTTCTAAGCATTCATGTTGCTGCTTTGCCCAGACATACTGCTCAGATTATGTCATAGTCTGATAATAAGGACCTCAGTCCTGAGGCCATAGAAGTCAATGTTATAGACAGACTGTGACAACAACATTGCATACAAAATATTGCTGTGTGACAATCATATAATTTGATGAAATGTAAGGAGGAATTCAAAACTCCAGCTAGTGTCTAATCGTACTGATGCTACAAGGGTCTTGGCAGTAGAGATGTGAAGTATCACCAATAAATATATGGACAGGAAAATAAAAAAGAAAAATAGTATTCTTTTCTGGGAATTGATAATTACTCAGGTAAAACATCAGGAAATATTTCTTTTTTTCTGCATAAAACAAGCTTCCAATTAAAAAAAAAGACTTAACAAAAAATAAAAATAATAATACCCATATTCTATACCTTGGTATTATGCAGCCTGCATAAGTGCTTGTGTCTGCCCACAGCACAGAATGGAAATAAAAGAAAGAGGTAGGAGAAGGAAGTGGGGAACACCTTTGACAGTGGCACCAGATTAAAGTGGCTGTAAAAGCAAGGACGCAGTTAGGAATGTGTTGTCAATGGATGGTTTTTTTCCCATAATTTTCCCTTCTGGTTCAAAAATATACCCATGGAAAAATGTTTTTTCTTTAGACTTCCTTCTTTTTATGAATCTGAATTACTAGCATCAGTCTTGTAGAACTTACTGAGCTGATGTAGCAGCCCGGTAATTACCAGCTACTTTTTATAAAGGAATGAATTTTGTCACTGTGGCAGTCAATTTACGGGTCTGGTACGGCAAGTCTACGTGCAGTGGGTTAAGATATTGCTGCTGTTAGCAGTTTGCCTCGCCACTCGGTGGGAGTTACCGAGACGTGTACTTGAGCCGTGGCCTCTGCAGCTCCCAGCCTCTTGCCTTGGCGCAGCCGTACAAGCCGCGCTGGGGGACCGCGCTGCCGGCCGCCGGCACGCCAGTCCCGCTCTGCTGACTGCCGGGAGGTTGCAACCGCTGGTGGGGCAGCGAGGAGAAAAGTTGGTGCTTTGCCGTGCCTGCAATTGCCGCTGCAAGTTTTGCAGCATATTGACTGACCGGGAGAGAAAAGTGGTGGAGCAGATGACACATATAACAGAGGTTCGGTACTCGCAATACATCGTGGTCTTGTGTAACACTAAGTATGTTACTAATAGCACTAAGCATCATAATAAATATCACAAATGCCTGTGCTGTTACATGATATGTTGAAACGTATGTTGAAAGCTGTTGTTTGGGTCCTGTGTCCTCCAAACCTGTGGGACTTAAAACAAGTATGGTGGACAAGTGGAGATATTTATAAAGGAGTTCATGTTTCCTCCAATTTCCAATAGAGTGATCAGATTTTTGTTGAGAAATATTAAATGAAGAGATGCTGGAAGTGAGGAATTTGGAAATAGAGTACATACTGAGGCTCTGGTGTCTTGAAAATACAGTTTTGGATGACAGATGCTGAAAGCAGAAAAAATGCAAATAAATTATATGTTGAGACAAGCAAAACCTAGGATATTTTTTCTCACCACTTGTTACTCCATGTAGCTCTGAATACTTGGCATTTTCCAAGGAATCATTATTCATTGTATTTCTACATTTTCTTTTAGTGGGTAAGAGAAAAATGTGCATATTTTATCTCTTCTTTTTAAATATACCACAGTTTCCTCTCATGTTCAATACATGTCACTGAAATTTTCTGCTTCCTGTTAACTTCTTTTTCCATTTGAAATGTATACATAGTTTGATATAACTTTTTCCTGAATAAATTTACTTTTGTATTAGGATATACAGATCATTTACAATCTAGATAGAACAATATTTCATATGGATTTTTTAACTATCCATTTTCTGATATCTTTACTTTTTCACAAGTGCTGTGTCTCTCATATTAAATACTGTGTTTGACACTCTTT
>NW_010564056.1:27371-37200 GCF_000687285.1 Phaethon lepturus
TCCATATAACATAATCAGCCATGATCTCAGCCTTTGCTGTATATGAACTATATCATCCAAGCTGAGAACTATGCTGAGATTTGATGGAACGGGAGGAGTGAAAGATTGAGCTATAGATCTGAAGCATGCTTAATCCAGTGGAATCATCAACAATAATCACTATAGATGTACTCTCCTCATGTCTCAGGCATCTGGTAGAGTTCTGTTCTACTGCTGGAACTCCTTCTGGAGCTCTTCGTATCCGAGTCCTTCACCTTCCATCACCATCACCTTCAACTTCACCATCTCCTTCCTCCTGGCCCCCACTTCTTCATCAAAAGAAAATTTTATACAAAAGTTACCTCTCAATTCTAACTAGAATAAGGTGGGGGGGTTCTATTGGGGTTTTTTTACTCTTCTTTTTTTATTAGAAAGATCTTGAAATTAATTTCAGAAGTATTGTGTGGATATGTCTGCTACATAAAAATAGGTTAGACACTCTAAAATGTGATGTTAACTACATATGGATAGGATAAATGTTTGATTGCACTTACATACAATGAGGATAGTCATGCTGACTGATAGAGGACTTCTCCTGAGCTAATGGACATTAAGTCAGATGGAGCTATTGCAATACCTGAAAGTGTTGCATTCTTCAAATTCCATTAACATTTATGTGTCATACAGGAAGGAAGATCAATAGCTTTTTCACAGAAGGCATTCACCATAGAACTAAAATTAATTACTGAAAATATAATAATTACAGGCAATCTTATTTGTAATCTGGACAGCTAATTAGAAAGATCAAGATATAGGTCAACACTACTTTCTTGTTCCTGCATTTATTATAAAGGCTTAGGCTCGGACTTGCAGATATATGGGACATTTTAGCTAGTAGTATCTATAATTTATTCTGCATTGTATCATAACTGTATACAACTTTTGTAATTTCCCCTCTCTTTCTCTCTTTCCTTTCTTCCTTCTTGCTTTCCTGCCTTCTTCATTTCCTCCCTCCCTCCCTGCCTTCCCTCTTCAATTCCTTCCCATCCTCCACTCTCCCTCCCGTTGCCCCTTCCCTTCTCTTTGTTATTCCAGTAGCATTTTTTAATCTACTTTCCCATAGAGTTTTAATTTAATATACCATTCTATGCATTGTATAGATTTGCTTGGCCAGTAAATGGTCTTTCTGTTCTTCTGTTAGTGGGCATGGGGGGAAAGAAGTCGGTGCTTTTCCCTGTGCCTGCTCGGTTGGAGAATACTGAACTGGAAAGGATATTTGATTGCTCTTGCCGATAGCAGTAATCACATTTGTAAATAAAAGCTCACTGAAAATCATCAACTTACTAGGTGTTAAGTAGGTTGTACATTGACCTCCAGCTACTATCTTTAGATCTATGTATATTGATTATGAATCATTAAGAATCCCAGATAGAAGCACTTTTCCTCCAGGAAGGAGAGGAGATAATGATTTGTCTGTAAAATTTATTTAGCAGGCCTAATTGTCTCAGTAAATTTATGTTTCTTTCAGAGGAATTGTCAATTTCAGTCATCTCAGATATAAAGTCTACATAATTTCTTTTATTTTTTTTCCTACCTCAATGCCAATAAATGACTAGTGTTTAATAATTAGGTACTTGCTCTTAACATGAGTGAAGGAAAGGTAAAGATGAAGTGGACAGAGACTTCTGACATGAGATTTAAATCTGAAAATCATCCTTGCTTGGAGGTATGAAGGAAGTGTTTTTCCTTTTCATTTCTTTTTTAACATAAATTCAGGAGTTCTGGATGAAGCTCATTCGCAGAAGAAGTCTTGACTTCAGGAATAGGAGGGAAACTTAAACTCTAGTTTTGAGTAGCTGGTCCTGATAGCCTCCAAAACTTTGATCTGATACTTGTTATAGACTGAAACTTAAATAATATTGTAAACAATATATGAACAATCAACATTACAAGAAGCAGAAAACTAAATAAATATGTTTAGGCCTTATGTAGACTTTAACACCTCATCCTCAATCGATTTGATGGACGCTGAAAGGAGCGGTGCTGTCTGTATTTGTTGCTGTTCTGAAAGAGAAATAGCAAAGTGTCTACTGTACTAATTGTGTAATTCTTGCTGTTCCATTTGACTTTCCCTTTGCCAGCATGCTTCTGGGTAACTGCTTCAGCGCACTGAATCACTGATAACACAGGCGGTTTTTCACATCCTAAATATTTTTCTGTATTATTTACCTCCTGTTCCCTAACGGGTGTGCTGAGAGGAGCAGTAGACATGATGTTGTTGAGAATAGGGTAACATGCCTGCATCCCACAGTGTATGGTGAAGCAGGAACGACGTATCTACAACCCCTTCACTCGGGTCAGCTGTGTCCTCTCCTGCGAGGCACTGCGTCAAGGCTATGCTCTAGCACAACATGCAGACTTCAGCTCACCATGCTAGGCAATAAGACATAAATTACTGAAGAACAGAAGGCAATGGACAGAAGAATGTCTGCAGAATTGCTGGGTTATATAGCTCGTCTTGCCACTTACTTACTTTTTATAGACTCTTTTAGAAGCCACTTTATCACTACTGCGCCAAGTTTATTTATCTACAAAATAAGATTAATGATTCTTTAAATCTTTCCCATAAGTCTCCATGTTATTTTCAAACTGTTTTTATTATTGATTACCTTACATAAATGACAGCAGTGACAATTTGTTTTTAACAGCCTAATTCTGTATATAGTTGGTTTTCCCTGTATTGTGTGTATATTTTTAGTTGAACTAAATTTGTTTTTGAGGCATGACATGAAAATAAGTTCAGAGATCTATGCAAGTTAAAACTGTAACATTTTACAAGGTGGCTAAAGATTTCTCAGAATTTGAACATTTATTCTATTTGGCTACCAAATATTCTTATGACTGTTTAATATATTTCATCTAGTTAAAAACCAGCATTATGATATTATTTAAATTATTGTAACATAAATAAAAAAATGTAATATAATTTTCGTCTGTTAGAGACAAGCAACATTTCATACACTAGCAATTAAAATGATGTTTTAAAAAGTAAATAATAATCAAAAAGCTAAGGTCGACAAATAAAATCACCATAATTAAAGTTCTCCCTGAAGTTTTGATAGATTAGCAATTTTTAATATTTTTAAAACTACCATCACAAATAAACAAAGATGGGAAACAACGAGCTTGTATAGCAGCAGTTTTGATCTTGGTGTTTTGGAAAAATTTGGTTTTCAAAGGGTCTTGGCTCAAACACAAGGTTTTATGAGTTATTGTAGCTCAGATATTTGTTAAAACATTTGCAAGAATTGTAAAATCAAAATATCCCATTAATCTTTGCAAGTTTATATATATTTTTCAGGAGTTTTTTTTACCCAGTGTCAGTGAAATTTTTCTATAATATTATTGTACATATCATACATACATATCGTACATACAAGATACCAGATTTCCGTGCTTAACACAACTCTCTCTTCATGTAAGACAATAATTTAATGCTAATGTACAGGAAAAATTCTCATCCATTTAACCTTGCTCCAAACGTCAGGGGTTTCAGCAACCAACTTTTCCAAAAATAAGTGCAGTCTCTGTAAGAAGACTTGGCTTCACTGAAATGAAAAGTAATGCTAAATTACCCTAGATGATCTCTGGTCAAGTGTACTTTCAAATGAAGTGTCGCTTACCTGTGATTCAGGTCAGAATTACTCATTGGTAAATATATACAACAAATCAGTATATTAAAACTACATACAAAATGTAATGTTAAAAGTTTCCTATAAAATATACTGATAGAAAGGTCCTACTTATTATTAATATTAATAGTCATATTTTACATCCTGTTTTGACTGTTTTTTTTTTTAATAGCCTTTCGTGGGCAACTGCTCAGCAGTTAATTTTACTTCTAAAACCACGTGCTGTGTTTTATGTAACCATAAATGTGTCTTTTACTTTACATTCACTATTATTATTGTCCTGTTTTAGTTATGTTGTTAAGAATCATAAATAACACCTTTTAGCTTCATACTACTGCAGAACTGTATTTAATAAATATTAAAACTCTTTTACACACAAATAGGCATCTAATGCTAGGTCTTGTGCAGCCACATCTCCCACTGGTTTAAACTACCAATAAAGAAATACCTGTTGTAAAACTGTTGGATTGAATGACTGCTAAATTTACCCCAAAAAATATTTTTTATTTCAAAAAGATGATTTTGGGCTGTCAAATTTGTTACTAACCACTTGCTTTTAAATAAAAAGGAGGATGTGTCATAATACATGACTAAAAGTCAAATAAGCGTCCCAGGCTGTACACAAAAATACGTCTAAAAGGCAAAGAATTCTTTTATCTTCCCAAGACAAGAGAAACTGTTTAAATATCCCCAAGACATAAGGAAATACTTTTTTCTTTTTTTAAATTGCCTCTAAGAAAATTCTTACTAGAAAACCCTGGCATTTTACATGCACTGATTTCTGTTTGAGGAACACTGCATTTGGGGTTTTTTTCTTACCAGAGGGGAGTGAAAAGATATGTTTATTTATTTTCATCAGAAAATATTAGTACATAAATTTTACTCTCACTGTTGGTTTCAAATGTCAGTGCAGCTTCACTTAATGCAAAGTTACATTTACACCCTAAGAATTCTGTATTAGATCCATGCAAAGATTCCAGTAATGCAAAATTGCAGTTTGTGAAAAAAGTTTTTACAAAGTAATCTGCAGCGTTATCATTAAAAGCACAGCAAAAATTTACATAAGAAACAACTAGTTTTATTAGTTGTTGACATATAGCATAGAAAACGCCTTTTTAGGCTCAGTTTGGTGTGAAAAGACTAGATTAGCTTTTTTTTTAAAAGCCTAAAATTAGTGTTTTCCTGCATGTATAACTATGCCATGCATAATTATATAATATAATGCATAATATATAATAAATATATATATTACATATATATAACATAAATCATATATGTTATATATTACATATATATAATATAATGCACAGTTATATAATATAACTATGCCATATATAACATAACTATGCAATTCACTAGTGACTCCTTGACTCAGACTAACCCACTGGGAGCTTGAATAAGGTGTTAGCACAGTTACTAATTGCAACTGTAGATAGTGTCAGGATATTATGAAATGTTGATTTTTGTAGTTGTAAGTTTTAAAACTTACATGTTTAAAAGTGCATTTTAAGTAGGAAAATGTAGATCTGAAGAACTAATGGAAAAATTTATATAGCTAATTACTTTTTAACACCATACCGTACAATGACTACAAAATATTATTTTTCATCTTCATCCTCATTTATGCTGCAAAAGACCTGTTCCTTAAGCCAACATGAAAACTCTTTGCCCTTGGAGATGCATATTGATGAATATAATAGCTCTATTTCTTCAAAAGATAAGAAACATGCTATTGTGCTGCATTTTAATGGTGTGAAATATGAGGTGTTCACCCTGGAATTGATTATCGTGGCTTGGATTTAGATATCCTGGAGAGAAGGTGATTTGAAAGTTAGATTAATTAAATGGACTCACGGTTTTTCACCAAAGTTTGATTTTTATACTAAATTAGTTTTCTCCTGTTGCCTTTAGAATTTTATTTCTGCACTGTTCCTACACATTGAAAAAATGATGATATAAAAGACGAAGTGTGGTGTTTATTTTTCCTTTGTCCCACCTTTGTTCTTTTACTGAAAATGGTTACAGTAAATGTAGAGATGTCTAATAGCCGGAAGACTTGGTAAATTCACAGTATTTCCCAATCAGTAGAGCACTGGTTGTGGACTACTGATACTTTTGTTCTATTTCCAGCTTCACAACTGGCCTGCCACTTAAACTTAGCCATGGTCTTTGGCTTGTCTGTTCTTCTGTCTCTGATGTGGGAATAATGACACTAAGAATCTTTGTAAAATGTTGTGGGATATACTGATAAGAAGAAATATGGTAGAGTTAAGCAGTATTTTTAAATGTAATGCCATGGAACCTCTCTGTTCCATTTTTGCTGATGCAAGACTAACTAAGGAGTTATCAGCACCACAGGAGCCTGGCTCCTTGTTGCCCTGCACTCATCCAAGAGTTGTTAACAACCAAAGAACCAGAATATAAATGCTCAAATTTTCTTCATATTTTTACCCTTTATTTTATACTTTTCCCATGAGATATTAAGGAAGCATTGTAAAACAGTTTAAAGGCCACATTTTTCCACACATTAGCCCTAATGGACTGAACAACAGTATTTTGTACAGAAGCTTTGACCCTAAAAAAAGCTGTGCTTATTACAGAACCAACAAGCTACATTTGGGAATAATTTTTAACTCCTGGTAGCCCTAGGGAGTTCTATATAACACGAACCTACATGAGTTCCAGTTGGAACTCATTCAGAGTCAAATTAACTAACACATTTATTACAGGCCTCATTAATCCAACACTTAATTTAATTTATGCAAAGAACATCTTGGTTTAGACCATACCAGGAGGATGATGGTGACTCTTAAGATTTATATAGTCTAGCAATTTCCAGTATAAAAATCCTTTGTATAACGTTCATGTCACCATTCCTTGTAGTACTGAGATTGAGGTAATCTCTGGGAAACACGACTATCCTTTGTTTCTCTTAGTTATAACTTCTCAAATGCTGAACAAAAATGCTGCACCCCTCATGGCTGTTTGAAAGATGTGGTCAGTTTTCCAAACTGACAGAGTAAGAAATGTGCTAAGAACCCAGCTCACTCTTTATTTATTTAATAAATAAATTTATTTATTTAATAAATCTTTGATTTATTGCCTACAACTTCTGGCTTGTCTCCCTCTCTCTGTTCTGAAGAGAAACAGAAAGACTGGAGAGACATAAAGAATAGATACAACTCAGCCCCCTGGTCCGTCCTCTTTCTCAGTGAGCTCCTGGGAGCAGAGTAGAAACAGGACAGGATGGCATGTAGACTGGTGTTGCTGCCCAAAAAATTACTTCTCTAACTAGTTAACTTATTTATAATTGCTGCTTCATCTGCAGCATCACATGCAACTATGAAGGTTTAATATGAGGGTTTAATAACTTCAGAAACTAAAAGGTCAAAGCCTTGAAGTAATTGCAAGAGCAAAAATGCATTTTAAGCTCATACTTGGCAACTTAGGCTGCTGATTTGAAAAGGAGAACCTAAAATATAAGAATATGCATAATAATATTCATGCATGTTAATAATAATGTGCACGCATAAATTAAAATAGACATGAAACATTTTCTTTAATGTCTCCCGGCAACTTTTTTGGAATAAAGACAAATAAGAACAGATGCTCGCTAGCCGTCGTTATGAGACTTGATATTAGGTCTACACAAACCAGATTACGTGATCCAACTGCAGGTTACTATTTTTGTGTTTTGTTCTGAGTTTTTCCTTAACAATCAAGTTCCATAGTTTGCCAAACTATAATATTGGAACAAAGGGCATATGGCCTGAGTCACACTATAGAATGAGTAATGCTCAGAAAATTTGTGGGTTGAGCTAAAGACGGTTTAATACAGAAAAAAAAAAGGGCCAGGGGGAACAAACAAAGAAAAAAAACCACAAGAAATGCAAGTGATGCAAAAACACCCAAACAGTTAATCACCATCAGCTGACCAAGACCCAGCCGGTCCCCAAGCAATGACAACCCCAGCAAACTTTCCCCCTCCCAGATTTCATTGCTGATCACGACATCATGTGGTATGGAGTACAGTCAGCTGGGGTCAGCTGTCCCAGCTGTGTCCCCTCCCAGCTTGTGCACCCCCAGCCTGCTCGCTGGCGGGCCGGTGTGAGCAGCAGAAGAGGCCTTGACGCTGTGTAAGCACTGCTCAGCAATAACTAAAACATCAGTGTGTTATCAATCAACACTGTTTTCGTCACAAATCCAGAACACGGCACCATGCAAGATACTATGAAGAAAATTAACTCTATCCCAGACAAAACCAGTACAAAGTGCCATATTTCCTAGTTGTTTGACCTACAGGAAACATCAACTTAAACCGTTGTCTCAAAAAGTCAGTGAAGAAGTGAACAGGAGAGAAACAACCAAATATAAAATATAAATGCAAGGAATTTATATTCTTATCTTCCCCTTTACTTATTGCTATCATGCTCCTTTGGACAGACAGTCAAGCCCTCTTCCTTCTCTTTTGCTGATAATATAGGCTATGGAAAGATTGTCTTTATATCTTTCCAAGTAAATTTCCAACATGAGAACATAAGGACATAGCAATAACTGAGAGCAAAGTAGTTGACATGGCAACAGCAAATAGCCAGAAGACCTTGTGCAGTCTCTCAAGATGTAAAATGTTGATTTTCTTCAGCAAAAGAGGGAAAAAAAGAAAGGAAAAAATATCTCAAACTTTAGATACACAATTGCATTCTAATAGTGTAATAATTGAATTGCCTTATGGCCTGTTTTAGAACTGGCAGTGAAATTATAATGAAGAGTAGTGTTAGTATTGTAAATGAGAAATTATTTACTTAGAGGGCAATGTTCATTACTGTTGTTTGCTGCTGACCTTGATATGTGAGATATTAGATTTGCCTTAACCTCTAAGGATATATTGAAAGGGTATGACAAGTGAAGGTATTAATTTTCTGTGCAGCCTCAAAACAGCACTTATTGCACCATACTGTATTGTGTACTTTTTTTTAGTAATGCATTAAGGATTAAAGAAATATCTTGCAAATATGAAAAATTGCCGTTTCGTTGCTTTCCTGTCTGGATGTAAAATTTGAAAGTCTACTCCTGAATAATGTATACCAATTTTACTCTATTAAAACAAACTTTTTTTTGCCATAAGTGATATAGTAGTCTAAATGCATTTAGAACACAATTTTTATCTCTTTTACCAAATGTTCGTTACAGGGCTCATGTACATGGACTAGTGGAACCATGATTGAAAAATATTTTTAACATGATACAATGTGTCCCTTTCTATGTAATTCACCTATAAATTAAAATACAACAAGAAATAATATTTTAATATCTCAAATGAAATCATTATCTGCTCCAGGTTCTGATGCTCACATTGTGCAGTATCTTGCTTCTAGCTTGATCCAAAAACCACTGAAAGCAGTGGGATATGGTGGAGCAAGTGTTGACTAAATAGTTCTATTGGTTCTTTGAAGGTCAAAGTTCATCGTTAATGAAAATAATATCTTAGACAAACTTTTGAGACTTAAATAACATTATGGTGTGTAAAAAGCCTGCAAATGACACACAAACCTATTTTTCTTCCTGTCTTTGTAGTACCAACATATTTTAGTTATATTTTTTAATTGTTGGATGAAATTAAGTACTTGTCTATTGTTGTTCGACCTTTTTCCTCTCAAGGTAATAAATTTTAATTGTTCCTAGTCCTAGATTCCTTTTTCTTTTAACCTGGGCTGTTGGAGTTTGCATCCCCCATATTTTATGAAATGTTTACCATTATGGATAACTGCATTGCAAAATTGGCTTTGAGAAAGCAAACCCGCACTCTAGAACAGATTGGAATATCAAAATATGTGTGTTACACAAAATAGGGCAGATAACTGTTTTACATTTTTTAATACAGTAACGAAATATTGAAAATTTCCAAAAATTTGAATAAAATGAGATTTCAGGAAGACTAGACACACATGAATTTTCTACTGCGGTCACTATTATATGCTTTGTCCATTTCCTTTGCTGCTGACAAGACTGATTTTTGACAGATATTGGGAAGGAGAGCCAATAGGTCCTGAAAAGAATATCAACTCCTGGCTATAAAATGCAAAATCATTTTGAGTGAGAAATACCACAAATGAGGAGGGAAGAATTTGTGCTTCCTCCCCTCCCCTCCCCTCCCCTCC
>NW_010564057.1:0-5211 GCF_000687285.1 Phaethon lepturus
CACGCATTCGCACCACCGCGCTGCAGCAGCGCAGGGAGAGGGCTCCTCGCAACGCCTACGCGCCCCGCTCAGAGCATCACGGCTTACGGCGCCGGGACGAAAGGGCTGTGGGTTACCATTGCAGTATCTATTGCATGCCGCTGAAGGCGACGCTGCTCTGCCTCTGCGTGGCTTTGCAAGAGATTCAAGGTCGGTTTTGCTGCCTCCGACCACGTCGTCTTCGTTGGGCTCTCAGACCCAGTGTTGCTAGAGAGCGTGGCTGCATGTGGATTTCCACCCAAGCACAGATCCCTCCTGCCCCCAGGAGCTGCCTTCTCCATGGGGATGGTTACTCCCGGGTGGTGGCTGAGGATCTTCCCTCCAAAGCCCTCCGGTCAGAGCAGTGCACCTTGTCTGCTCCTCAGCCCTTTGGTGGCTCTCTCTTGCTGGCTGATCTCCTGCCATCGCCAGCAGCGTCACTCTCTCGTGCTCGCCTTGGGGCTGTGCATGACCCCAAGCGGACTCTGGTGATCCTGAGGGACAAGCACAACCCAGGATTCAAAGGTCAGCAGAGGGATGGGGGGAGAAATGACAGTGAAGGCTGAAAGGGGATGCAGCGAAGAGCCATGGGGGTGAATCTAGTACTGGTGAAGAAAGCCCTATGATGAGAGCCTTATGGAGCTCGCTGTCTGTAAGGTTTTGAAAAAGATGAGTAATTTGCATTAATATTGCCTTGGCAGGGGCAGTGTAGTTTCATGCAAGAGAGGAAGGCAGAAGATTAAATTAGTGGCTGCCAAATCAACCCTGGGGAGGTTGCCCATCTCTTGATAATTTCCGATCCAGATCCAGATGATTTGCTGCAAGACGCGTCGGTGCCGTGCAGCCCCGGTGGGGCAACCAGGTGCAGCCAGCCCAGGCATTTCCCACCCATGTGGCCAGGGACCCTCATGGAGCAGTGGGAGCTGAGGGGTGGGTGGCCCTGCTGCGACAGGGCTGAGTTTGGCCCCATGCAGCCCAGCAAGTGCTTGGAGCCAGCTGCAGCCATGGCCGCCGGGGACTCATCCTCACAGGGTAGGGAGGAACGGCCACATTCCCCTTCTCCTCCCGACATTTTTGTTTTGTTTGCGAGTCCCACGCAGATGCAGAAGATGCAGTCCCGGCTGCCTTTCGGTCCAGAAGGGGCGATGCAAAGGCGATGCCGGGACCTTCCCCACCCACCCCGTCGCACCACGCTGTGGGAGGCAGCCGCTGGTGTCGGCAGCGCCGCAGCCTCCCGCGGGTTTTGCTTTTCCCTGCTCCTACCCTCTCCTTTCACAACATGAAAGGGCAGAGCCTCGCCAGGGTGTTTCGCTGCAGCTTTGATGGTGGCAGGCCCCCGCACCCAGTGCCGGGGTGAGCTACTTTCAGCACCCGGCCAAGTGGGGGGGACGCATGGGATGCTCCCGCTCCCTTCCGCTGTGACTCAGGCAGCAGGGGCTTGTTTGGCAGGGCCAGGGCCGTGGGGCTCCCCACACCAGGCTCTATTTTTAGGAAGCCGGGAGAAGTAGGTTCAGCCATCACAGTAAGAAGTTTCTAGTGCAATTTGTGGTTTCACAGCTTTGGTAAGGCTCAGCATCAGCAGTTTAGAGGCCGGGTGCTCTCCATGGCTCAGCACAGCAAGGCTGCCATCACTGCCCAGATGTGCGGCCCAGATATGCGGCCCAGATGTGGCATGAGAGCCCTCTGCGGGGTCACTGGGGCTTGTTTCTCTGCCTTTCCCCGCTCTCCATCCACCTTGATCCCCTTGGGAAGGGCTGGCTTGGGGCGCGTCTGTGGGTGGTACAGCAGGGAGGGGAGGAGGGATGGAGGGAAGGGGGCACAGGGGACGATGGCCCTTGGAGCAGGGTGGCTCAGAGGGACAGCAGCACCTCAGTGCTGTCCCCTGCATGAGCTGTTTCCCATTGCTCATTGCTTGTCTGCAGGGTGGCAGAGGAAGGGCAGGGGTCCCCTCGCATCTCTGGGCAAAACGCAGTGGAGACGGTGCTCCACACCCTGCTCCCATCTACCTGCTGGGCAGCGGGAACCTGGGACCGCTTGTGTTCACATCGGCTGGAGGCTGGGGCTCTTGCTGACCTCCACACAGGTGTCTCCACGGCTGAGGGCCACAGCGAGCGACGGGGCTGCAGCCTGCCATTACCACCATAGTGGCTACAACTGCCATCTTCTGCTCTTCCACAGACCGTCACAAGTATTGACACCTTCTTCTATCCCTGAGGATGCTTCTTGCTGCTCTGGACTCCAGGAGCTTTCTCTCACTCATACCAAGGTAAAAAATGAATGGAAACTGCAATGAAATCTTTCCTTCTCTGGATGCTGGTGATGTTTTATGTGGTGTTCTGGCTATGTCTGTTACCTCTTCCTTTCCAGTGGCAGGGTTGTCCTGGAAGCTTGAGAGCTCAGAGGATGCAGGAGAGGGACAAATCTAAAGAAGCAACAAAACAAATGGTGGAAAAGCTCAAATTTCCCTTCTGCCCGTGGCCCTGTGCTGAAGGGACTAATTTAGGTTTTTCTCATAGGTTCCCTTCTGCATCCCTCCCACAGCATCACAGGCGAACTCCTTTTGTGACTCAGAATAAAATCTTATTTTCGAATGTATTGTTCTTAGTACTGCACAGCACCCAGCTTTTGTTAATTGTAAAGAGCATGTGGGGTGAGCAGCCCATTTTAAAAAACTACTCACAAAACCACAGTGGGCACCCAAAAAAAATCACTCTCTTCTCATCAGCTTTCACCTTGCTGTCTTCAGAAATGCTCCCAGCCTTTGACAGATCACTGGGGCAGGCAACCGGATATTTTCTCGGTAAACAGAACTCTGAGAGCCGAGTACAAGTGGAGATAATTTGCTGATCAGCGGAAATACCGCAAATAGGTCAATAGGAATGCAAGCGATGGATCACATTTTCCCATCGTGTCACTCGGGGCTATCTGGCTGGAGAAACTGTGCCAGCTTGGGCTCACAACTGGGTGAGTATGGTTATGTTCAGAGAGTTTGCAGGGTGAAAAAAAATCCTGTTGGTTTCTCGGTGGTATCCGAGTGAAGGTGTGACTTCACCTTCCCTGGTGTTATCCCATGCAGGCACACTCTTCTCTCTGGTGTTAGGTTCTCTCCCCATTGCCCATCGGTCCTCTGGACCATGCTCCTCTTTCCCCAAGGCTGTTTCCCCCTCTGCTATGCTCCCCCATGTTCCTACAGCAACAGAGCGGTCAATGATATGCAACCATGATGCTACCTGGCCCTGGCATGGTACAACATGGGTTTTGAAGATTTTGACTCTTGCCCCCAACCCCTGCCATCCATGTGAAGCAGTGAGGTGGCAACAGAGCATCACCCAGGGGCCAACACCACCACACACCCTGCAGCAGCTCCGTCCTCCTGGGCTGCCTGCTCTGAACAGCAACGGTGACGGGACAGCCCGACGGGGCTGTGCCTTGCCCAGAGCTCGGTCGGCACCTCCTGGTAGACCTGGCACTACTGGTGTCGACTCCCCGCTGGAGCTGGAGCAGCCACAGGACCTGGTGCTGCAGGGTGGAGGAGGCAGCTCCCGCGGGCTTGCTCCCCGCCAGCCAGGGCGGCGAGGAGCTGGATTGCCGATGTGGAGCAGTAGTTTCCTGAAGAGAATCTGCCAGTCTGCCCTCCCCACTGACGAACCTCTGCCAGGATCCCCGCTGTCATATTTTCCCCCTGTCGGGGTGCCGGTGACTCGCGACTCTCCGTTTCCTGGTTTGCAGCACAAGCTGGCCAACCTTCTGGTGATGTTCGGTGCTGGGTACCCAAAACCAGAGTCTTTCCTCAGCCTCCTCGCCGAACCCAGCAGAACCTCCATGGCTGCCGCCGGCTCCGGCCTCCCCAGCAAGGTGCATGCGATGGGACTGGCGATGCGCTTGGGGTTTCCGGCGTTGCACACAGGTTCTTCTCATTTCGGCGAAACGGTGACGGGTGGCTATCCAGAAATGGCTTTGAAAAGGTTTCGCCTGCCGGGGACAGCCAGGGCTCAGGAATCGCTGCGCAAAACCTCCCTTGCTGCTCTCTGCAGCGCTCGTTGCTGTGGTTTCACACGTTCTCGGTGGCCTCTCCGTCCCGACACTCAGGATTCGGGGAAAGTATTAAGCGATGGCTTCTCATGTCATCTTGTTTCTCATGTAGAGACTTCCCCCAAACGTGAGTGTTAAATTCAGAGGAAACTCTGAAGAGCCCTGGAAAATGTCGCTGATCGCCATGGGGCTGAGGCACGGGGTGAGGACTTTGGGGAGCACGCACCACTCCCCGCCATGGCCTCGTGGCCCTCAGCTGCCTGCAGCGTCCTTGGGGATGTCCACCACGACACAGCTGTGGCAAGTTCTGTGGCCTGTTCTTCGTGGCAGGGACGGTGTCTGGGATCTCAGTGTCAGACCAGACCCCTCCTTGGTCTCCAGGGCTGGCCTTTCCAAAGATAGTGCCAATTTTAAGATAAAAAGGACTAAAAGCAGTGGCTTGGCAGTGCCCCCAGGCTGTGTGTGGGGCTCCATCCCACGCACAGTGGGACTGCAAGCCCAAGGGACTTACTCCAAAGCCCTGCCAGCTGCCAATGAAACTCCCTGTGGCCACCCGAGACGGTGCCTCCCCAGCACCGTTTGGGTCACCCCGCTCCTGCCAGGAGGACGCTCCTGTGGGCACTGTCATGCCAGGGCCGCCATGGTGAGCTGCAGAGCAAGGCCGCCCTTGGATGGTGAGGGCACGTGGGCACCCCTCGGGGCACGGGCCCCTTCAAGGGGCTCCTCATGCCTCTTGAAGGCCAAAGTGACACTGGGGGCTGGCTCTGGAACTGGAAGCCCCATCCCAAAGCTCCCTCAGCTTTGAGGGGGTGACAGTCCCCACAGGGTGAGGGGTTACATGACTCCAGAGCACCAGCCAGGGCCCCTCGGCCACAGCTGCTGAATTGCTGCCCATGAAGACCCTGGTGCCACCCCACACTTGTGGTTTGGATGCTATATTTAGGAACACGGTGACCTGCCAAGGTCAAACTCTGACTTGGTTGCAGAGATGTTTGTGCTTTGTTACCAGCTTTTGCATCTGCAGCTCGCAGCGCTCTAACCACACAGGACAGGATGCGAGAGAGTGGGTAGACAGCAAAAGCGAACGCTGGACTCCATCCTGCAGCGCGCTGAGCAGCCCCCACAAGGCGCTGGGTACCCTCCTCTCTGCGGCCGCCCGCC
>NW_010564057.1:5226-8212 GCF_000687285.1 Phaethon lepturus
GCCCCGCTGCTTCTAGCAGGATCGGACCCGTTATTTGCTGCATGCACATCTGATAAGAGCATTGCCTTTAGCATGCTGCTTTCAAAACAACTTTACATGGTGGCTTGATGACTGTCTTCAAACCAGCGCGCCAGCCCTCCTCGCAGTACAGCCTTGCAGCCCTCCTCCTCTGCACCCCCACAGAAACCCAGATTTATCCTCTTTACACGGAGAAAAGGAGGCCTGTCCCCTGTTGCAAGCAGTGAGGACCCCTCCGCGTTGACCCTAAATTATGGTATATCAGTGGTGCGTGGCCACACAAGGGTTGGACGCCTGCAGGGCTTGGGTGCAGGACCTTGCCTCCCTGCTGCTGGCTCGAGAGGTGTGGGGACATGGAGGGGACATGACTTGCTCAGGAGGTGATGCTGGGAGGTCAGCAGCTGGCAGGAGTGCCCAGCATCCCCAACAGCCCTTTTCATGCCCAGATACATAGATATAGGTAACATGGGTAAGCGGGGACAGGGTCTAAGCCGGCTTGTGCCCTTGGGTGCAGGGTAAGAACCTCACTGGCATACCGAGAAAGCTGCTTGAAACTTGTCTCTCCAAAGTGATGGCCAAGCATCGAGACCCAAAGTCCTGCTGTCTGTCAAGGAGCATGAAAGCTGTGCCCACAGGTGGGTTGCAATGCCCATGGAAATGGTCCTTTCTCCAACAGCAACCTGCCTACACAGGCAGAGACTGCACCCATGGAGAGCACAAGGGAAGGCCAGAAACCAGGACAACCTGCCTGCCTCAGTGAAGCATCTTGACTGCAAAATCATCCTTCTCATGAAGGAAATGGAGAGAAAAAGGCCTTTCTTCCCCTTTTGAGAAACAACCGACTTTCCAGGTGCTTCCTAGCCCCTGGAAGCCCACACTGAAGTTCAGCAGCTCTGCCCAGGGATTCACGGTCTTCATTTCTTTGAAGACAGTTTGCCATGAAACATCCATCCACAGCAGGAAAAAAACACTGGGGCATGGTCTAGACTGTTTTGAGGGCAAATATGAATACATGGAATAAGAACTTCTCTCTGCTTCTGGTAGAACGGTAGGAAAAAGCATGGAAGTGCACCAGAGAAGAAACTTTTTTTGTTGTGGGAGACGGTACTGAACAAACCTACCCACTACGAAAAGTTTTTTCCAGGAAGTGTAGGTTGCTGCAACCTGTATCCCCTGAGCAGCGGGTGCTCACACAACAGTTCTCATGCTACTTGCAAGCAGTGCATTTGAAGGAGCCTCATCAACGTGCACAGAGAATGAACGAACCCTACAGCCCTGCAACACCCCGACCCATCAGCAGCACCTCACCCAGCACCATGAAAATGTTCATGGGCTTCCTCGCTGTATTTATTGTAGCACAGACAATTGGGACCGTACTCTTCTGTTTGTATCTTCACATGAAGATGGATAAGGTAAGTGGGGAAGTAAGATTGTCTCTGCCGGATTGCTAACGTGATTTGCCTTCAGCCATGGCGAGATGTGCTCACCAAAAGGAAGAACATGGTAGAAGATGATGCTGGCCACTGGATGGACAGGGGAGTGGCATTTATTACACCCATGTTCTCATTTCTGCTTTAATTTGCCGCGAAGATGTACACTGAGGAAGCGATCTGTTCCCTTTATTAACAGAATGAGAATGGATCAATCAAGAAGAGCCGTTAATAGCAAACCTGGCAGCCGATGGCCAACCCAGGGAGAAGACAGTGTGGCTTAAGCACACAAGTGGCTATTTTAGGTTTGTTGGTTGTTTTTCTGGTGCTGTAGCACTTGGCAGCACTGTGACAGCAATCGTGAGGATGGGGGGGCCAGAAATGAATTTTTTTTTACTGTTTGCATGTGTGAATTTTACCAACATCTCACTTCAGATGCTGTCTTTCTGCTTTGGGAAGAAAAGAGCAGATCTTAGTACTTTTTTTTGAAGAGGCACAGTATCAGTGATCCTGCCCCATGCTTGGCACAATACTTCCCCAACAATTAAAAACTGAAAAGCTGGTTTTGAGGATGCCATGACTGCAGCCACACCTCATGATGCTTAAAATCACCGATCTAAAGCTACTTTCCTCCAAACCAGAAAAGACTACCAGATAAAGAAATAAAATGGGTCTAAAACCCAGAATGAATTCTCCTTACCAGATACAATGATAAGATCGTCATTACTGATTTTTAAACACGTTGTCTTAACTTAAATTTCAATTTAGGTGGGTGTCTTCTGATCTCCAAGGGTGGAGGGCAATCCTGAGCTAGAGGGGCTTAAAAGTCAAGGGGATGGAAGGGGACTTCTTGCTGCATGGGGATTGCAGCCTGTGGCGAGGGAGTGAGTGAAGGGTCCCCAGCAGAATGAAACGTGGCTGCACGGGGCCGTGGCAGAGGATCAGAGGCAGCCGAAGCGCAGGCACGGGTGGCAGGAGGGTTTCAGCTGCCTTCAGAGCTCGCGGCTGGGCTTCACACCCGACCCTCTGCATCCCGGCGCTGCCTGCACTGAGCGCTCTGCCAGGCTGTGTGTCCTCACGTCCGTCTGCATTCCTCTTCACTGTTTAGCTGAATGTTAGGTTTCTACAAAAAGCAGGTGTAATTTCAAAAATCAGTATTTTTTATATATATATATTTATTCTTGTTTTGGCTTTCTGATTTTACTTTTAATGATTTGAAGCTCTTGGCAGAATTCAGCCCCAACCCGCAAGTCGCCCTGGTCTCTTGGCAGCTCTTTCAGTCAATAAGCTAGCCAAAAAAATTAAAAGCCACCCTGCATGGGCAGGGCAGCAGCAAGCCCCGAGCCACTCGCTGAGATTTCTGTGCTGCTGTCTGTAAATGCAGGCGGGGGGGTATTTGCCACCTGCCTTTTGGAAAAGTCAGAGTAGGAAATTTAAATTCGTTATCAAGGTGATATAGAAAATAGGATCCTGAGCAATCCTCCGCTCATCCAGCACTACCAACCAGGGTCAGCCCGGCGGGTGCAACTGCCGGCGGC
>NW_010564057.1:8407-15019 GCF_000687285.1 Phaethon lepturus
CCGGCAGATGGAAGAGGGGTTGAGGTTAAACGAAGATTACATCTTCCTGAGGAAAGTACAGAAATGTCAGACAGCAGAAGGTCAGAAGTCAACGTTACTGGACTGTGAAAAGATTTTAAAGGGCTTCCAGGACATCCAGTGCAAGGTACGCTGCTCTTAGGCAGATAAAGACCCCGCTGAAGGTGGAGAGGGGATCCCAGGCACACACACAGTTTTACCCCAAGCTTTTTTGTAAAACCATGGGTGCCCTTTACCTTGGGGATGCATAGCACACACCCTTTTTTTACACTATATTCTTTTTACATTATACTTTTCCACTATATTGATATCAGCAAAAAATCTCATCCCTTTTTTTCTCAAAATTATCTTGGCCAGAGCGTGTCCAGCCGCGGCATGCTGAGGGGTGCTTGGGGCTCGCGTCGGGAGGAACAGAGCTGCAGCCAGCCTGGCTCTGCGCTCTGATCCCAGTCTGAAAAACATGGATTTTCTGCTGTCTGGCACCCTGCTCCGGTTCTGTGCTGGGTGCCCGTGAGGATGCTCGCGGCCGCCTGCCACTGGGAGCACATTTACCCCCGCTTTGCCCGGGTGCAGATGACAGTGCCAGGCTCGGGCCAGGCAGCATGGCTCCCGGCAGCCCGTGAGGAGGAGGAGGATGCTGTGCAAATGTCACCCCATGGGCTCAGGGATGGCATCTCCAGCTGGTGCAGCGGCTCCTCACATTTGGGTGCAAAAGGGCCAACTTGCACCGCGACGTCCTCCTGGAGTGGTTGAGGGCTGCCCAGTGGCCTGACTTGCCCAGCCGGGGCCAAGGTGCTCTCAGCCCTTGAATTCTCCGTTTAGGAGGAGCTGTGCTGACCAGAGCAGGCAGGTGAGGGACATTTCTTCCTCATCATTGTCAGTGCCCAATGACATCAAATGCCTTCAGGTTTGCATCAGCACCCAACTGACGACAGCAAATTGTGTCTGAGATGGGCCCTGCTCAGCAGTCCTGAAACCCCAGTCCCACAGCTGGTGGGATGGCACCCGGCTTGCTGGGCAGCACCTACGGCACGGCTCTCCGGTGTGGTTTTAAATGCCCTGGAAAGGAAATGGTTTCATTTGTTTCTTTCTTTTTTTTTTTTCAAATGAACTTTCCCCATCACATCATTTTAACTGCATAAAACCTAAAATCAAAAATCCTACAACCCCCCAGCTGCAAAAAGCCGGTCACTCCATGGCTGTGTGTGATGCTGGGGAAGGTGCTGGAGGGGCTCTGTGGTTTTGGGTACCCTCCTGAGGCTGGGGCAGGTTCTGGAGGGGCTCTGTGTTTTTGGGTACCCTCCTCCGAGAGCTGGCCGGGCTGTCGGAGCCAAACAGCAGCAACCCGAGCGGTGACCAGAGCATTCTTTACACAGAGGCTTTCAAAATCATTGATTTGTGCATCTCAAAGAAAAGATGTATATTTTTGCTGTTGTTTCAGGATGGGGGAGCCAACAAGGGGGAGCCCAAGTTTGAAATGCAGAAAGGTGAGTTTCCTGGTGCTGCCGGAGCACCCATGGCTTGCTGAGGGCAGGAGGAGTAGCTTGGCCTGGGAAGGGGTTTCCTTCACCCTGCAACAGCCCGCTGGTGCCCCAGGGCACGGCACGGAGGCAGAGGATGGGGTCGGGGTTTGGAGCATCCCCACGGGGCGGGCAGAGGGGGGCACTGGGCGTGGGTGTCTCACCAGGGCAGGCGGCTCTGGGTGCCATGTTGCCTGAAGTAGATGAAAATTAATCCAAAATTAAATCGGTCGCCTTTTTGCATTGTAGGCCATGAGCACCGTGAGCATCCCCATTCAACGCACAAGAACGAGACGTCCGTGGCAGGTAAGGGGTTGGCACATCCAGGTCCTGTTCCCACGGCGGGCAAGGTGGCACAGTCTCCTCCACGGGCTTTATCCCTCAGAGGTTCCACCTTGAAGGCAACTGAGTGTCTTTGCTGAGGAGGGGCCAGATCCTGCCTCACTCAGAGCTGGTGGGGGGAACTTTGGAGACTGTGTCTCTGGGCTGGATTTGGCCCATAGAGGAATATCGAGGGTGGGAGGTGCTGCGGTCCCTGCAGAGCAGCTGTGCTGCCCGGGGGGGACAGCGGGTGCCAAGGCATCGATAACACCAGCCTTTCCGAATTGCAGCGGAGAAGAGGCAGCCGATCGCAGCCCACCTGGCAGGTCAGAAGAGCAACAAGACAGTCTCAGGTAAGACAGACCCGCTCGGCGCTGCCTTGGCCAGGGAGCCAGCGGGGCTCGGCAGCGGGCATCCCCCGCCGGACCCTGCAATCCTGCCCCGTGGCTCAGCAAGGGCAGGGACAGGGACAATTGTCCTCAGTAGCCTTATATATGCCTTCCTAGAAATGCACCACAATGGCTTCACCTTTACAGTGAAGTTTTTTATGAGCAGAAAACTATTTCTCTTTGTATTTAAGCAAATCAAGCTCTCAGTTCTCTTTTGGACTCAAAACGCAATACTTTTTCTCTCCTGACCACATCTTGCTGGGGTGGCTGCAGCTGGAGGGCTCTGCTGGCATACTGTATCTGCTGTTCTAGTCACCTTCTCACCTGTAGTGGTCCTGGCAGCACTACGGGCTGGCTGATGACTTTACAGTCACGACATAGATAGCTCCAAACTGATTTAGGCAAGCTGCACTTACTCACAGCCATGGCCACGTTTGAGAAACACACGTGAGTCCATTTGCATTTATGCATCCCTCTGCACAGACCGCGGCTGCTCTCGCAGCTCCATCTCCCAGCGTAGCCTTAGCTAAGGGACATCCTGCAAGAGCAAGGATTACTGAAGTGAGTGAGAGCTTCCAAGGTCAGCCTCTCAATCTGGCAAGGATTTTGCAATTTGAGCACTTTTGATTTAATTCTGGAGTAACTGCCAGTAATTGGCAACTGCTCTTTCCATCTCTGACACAGCATTTCACCCAGAGCTCAGTCTACCTGTGGAAAGCTTAGTGTTAGATAAGAACAAAGAAGTGAGAAACTCGCTGCATTTTAAAACTCACTGCTTAAGCACTTGTTGAGCCTATAAAGCAGGTTGAAATTGCCCAGAGAGCAGCAGTTGCCTGGAGCTTGGCTCTGCACCTCCGCAGTCAGGCACGGAGGGAACGTCCCCGTGGGATGCGCAGGCACGGACCACGGGCTGCGTGGCTCCCCCAGGACCACCCTGCTGCGGGCACTGGCACTCTGGGCTGGAACAGTTGAACTCATTATTGCCCTTGGAGCCAGGTTGCTGACCTTTGCTGCTCTCGCAGGTATCTCTGTAGGCTGGGGAAGGCGGAGGTCCAAAATCCCTCCCGGAGGTTGTAGCTGAGCTCAGCCCCTATGGCCATGGCTTCCTGGCCTCTGTACTGACTTATCTGCACCGACTCCAGTGGGAGTGCGTGTTCTTGAGCTACTCTGATGACACCAATAGTGCCCCAAAAGCCATGGCAGCAGCAGGTCAGCATGCACAGCGGTCCTGGCAGTGCCACACAAAACCCTTCCAGCTCTGTACCCTGCCAGGGACCGAAATTGTGGGACGTTTATTTTTGCGCTTCCTTGGCAAAGGAGGGACTTTGGAAGAAAGGCAGCACCCAGTTCAGAAAACCTATGTGCCCTGGGATGGGTGCCTCTGAAGATAGAAGCTGCAGTGTGTTTTGGCAGTGCTCTGAGGGCTTGAAGGCTGTGCCACCAAAAGCTGTGGAGATAGCAACCCTACAGGGGCAGCCACAGGGGTCTTTGGCCTGTGGTGGCAACTGTGTGCAATCCTCCACCCTAAGTATTTCCACTTGGTTGGATGAAGGAAGCAAAATGCTCCTCCGCTCGCATAATCTATTGAAGGCTGTCAAGGCCAGTGACTGGAAACGTGGGTTAAACATGTCCTGGCCTCAGGGAAGGAGACCTTGCTCCCCTGGGCTGGGGATGGTGTTCTGGGGCGGGCAGGACCCACCCCTGCACCCTGCAGCAGAGTCTGCAATACCCAATGTCTGTGGGGGGGTGTCCCCCCAAAATCAGCCTGTCAAACTGGATGTCTCCTCCTCCCAGCTCATCTGTCATGCTTTCCCCCTACAGTGCTAGAGTGGAAGATGACGATGTATGGCCCCATGAACAACAACTTGATATCCTACCAGGAGGGGAAACTGAAGGTGAAGGAAGCGGGGCTCTACTACATCTACTCCCAAGTCAGCTTCTGCACCAAGGCAGCGACTTCAGCACCCTTCACCCTCTATATTTATTTGTATCTCCCCATGGAAGAGGACCGGCTCTTACTGAAGGGACTAGACACACACAGCACCTCCATGTCTTTCTGCGACCTCCAGTCCATCCGGGAGGGAGGCGTCTTCATGCTCCGAGAAGGCGACATGGTTTTTGTCAACGTGACAGACTCAACGCGAGTGAACTACAGCCACGGCAGCACCTACTTTGGCATCTTCAAGCTGTAGTGAGGAGGGGGCTGCCCCAAGCCGGGGGTCCAGCCCAACTTTGTTGAGCAAGTGGCTTTCCCTGTTTCCCATATTTATGTTCCTCTGCCTCTTTGGTTTTCTTGTTTCTTAATTGTATATTTTGTTATTTATTAATGAGGGCCAGGGGGCCCTGAGAAGACAAATGGAACAAAGTTTGAAGCTGTTGTTGTTTGCACTTCACTTTTTTCTTTCGTTGCCAACACAGTTTGGCACGTGCTGGTGTTGTCTGTCTGGGTCCACCATGCCCTGCGTGCCAGGCAGGGTGGATGTCCCCATTATGTCACAAGAGCTTTATTTAGCAAACTCTACCATCAACGTTTCTTTCCTAACAACGTAGGATGGCTCAGGGCACTCCAGCCAGGCTAGGTTCATACATATCTCCCGTACCAATCTGCTTACAAAACATCAACGGAAAAACGTTAAAAGGCTTAGGAACATCTCTTCTAAAGGGATCAATCAGCCAAGCGCTGTCCTTACGTGGTAGCTGCTGGTGATGCATCGTTGCCACTCTGCCTGCTTTGTCTTAAGAACCCCCTTTTTTCCACCTGTGCCTATCTATGAAACGCAACCAGCCTTCTTGCTTAGGGTGTCACTGTCTTGGCCAGGTTCACGCTGGGTGACATTCGCCCCGCATCAGAGGAGTGATCGGTGGCTGAGGGGGGACGGCTGATTACCAGAGCGCTGGTAAAGTGCTGGTGGTGCTCTGTTCCTGGTGAACCGAATCTGCTTGCGATACTGTCCACCTCTGCAGGTAGAGGACTCTGCTTGTGGACCATTTCAGTACCCTGTGTAAGGAGTATTGGCCACCACTGTCAAATTTGGACCTCTCTCCTCTTCTGAGACCCGTCCTCCCCTGAGAAGAGGACTGGGAAAGCACAGAGGTGGCAGGACCAACTGCTTCTTCCCAAGGCCTTCAAGGTGCATGTGCAGAGCATCTTCTGGCTGTCCTCAGTGAGGACGTGTCCACCGCAGCACCTTTCCTGAAGAGAGTTTCCTCTCCGGGAGAGCAGAACTGTGCAGATGGGCAGGACCCCCTCTTGGGCAGCGAGGACCTCGGTGACACTGCACACTGGGGTCTCCCTGACCCTCTTCACCAGCTTGGGGAGGGTGAGCTGAGCCACAGCAGGGCACAAGGATGTTGATGCTGCATTTTTTAAAAAGATCTAAGGATGCCAAATGTGGCAAGCTTGGAGCACTTCATTATGCAGGTCACAGAGTGCAAAAGTTTGCAAATACTCCCGGAAGCCAGGAGGTTTGCAAGTGGAAGAGCTTTCACATTTGAGCAGTCTTGGGTTTGCTTGGCTGGAGGCTGCAGGTCTGGTCCTAACACAATGCCTGAGTGCCATCACTGCTGGGGTGGACGGGACAGTCTTTGTCCAGCTCACTGCAGTGCTGGGTGCCTGGCATGGCCCCCTCCCAAAATCAGTAAAGGAGAGCTCAGAGCCAGTCTGTTTTTTCTATCATTTAATAAGGGTTTGCTGGCTGTCCTCTAAAATTGCATAACTTCATCAGGGAATGGACCGCTCTTGTCCAATGCCATGTATAAAAACTATTTATTTAACTAAAACTGTCTTATATTCGTGTACAGAAAGGGACTGCATGCCAGGGGACTCTGCGTAGCCCCGTGTTGCAGCGTATTTTGATGTTCCCAGTTCCCCCTTCCTGAGCATGAGGGTTTGTCCACCTAACAACTAATGTTGGCAACTAATATAATTTCTGAATTAAGAGGTGGGGTGCTTTGTATGCTTTGAACGCTGGTCATTCTTCTCAGCCCCAGACTGGGACACACTGGGATTTCCCGGGGTCCTGCTCAGGGTCTGAGGACCGAGAGGACAGCAGGGCCAGTCCCAAAAGCCTCCCAAGGCAGCCATCCCACCCCTCTCCTTGGGTCATGTTGGGGTGCCAAGGTGGGGCAGTGCCAGCGGCATTTTGGCTGGAAAAGGGGGCAGGGACCCCCCTGCCCTAGGAAGGCAGCGAGGCACTGGGGCTGAAAGCCCCAGCACGGCTGTGGAGCGGAGGGGTGGGGGCTAACCTACGGGGTTTAGGACACCTGGCTGGAAGAGGTCTATCCCTACCTGCCCCGAGGGCATGGAGCCTGCAGGGGCGTCTCCGCGTTGGAGCAGAGGGATGGACGCCGCACAAGGTGGGATC